>NW_017306598.1:293561-328992 GCF_000935625.1 Nanorana parkeri | reverse complement strand
AGCCATAGTTGAAACGGTAAGAGGTGGAGGCTGGTTCAATGGTCCTGTACACAAGACTCCTCGTGGACCTAAGTATCCGTGAGAATGGCCGATATATCCCTGGGTATAGGTTCAGCGTATTTTCTAGGCTAGAGCAGGTTATAACAGTGATCAGATACTGACATAGAAAATTCCAAGTGCACAAATATATCATCACCCCGCCATAGTCTGCACCAGGTACAAACAATGAGCTGTGACATGTGTAGCCGTGACAAAGCAACAAACGGAAAAACTGCATAACACATAAAACACATATAACCATCCGTCAGGTAATCCACCCGGAGTAACTGTTTCCGGAGCAGATGAAATCCGCCGGGCGGATTGAATAACGGATAAACGCAACAGCATAGCACTCCCTTTTTTCTTACCAAACCAATCCTTGGCTAAAATATACGGGACTAGTAAGAACCAGTAATGTACTAGGCCAGAGCCATGGTGTAAGGCAACAAGGTATGCTTAAAAACAGGTAAATAAAAATAAAATAAAAGTCCAAACTGAGAATCACAGAGTATAGTTACGTGACGGGGGTCCTCAGGCAGTCACTGTGGTCGGTGCGACCTAGGTCAGGCATTGTGGTTTCAGATATGCTAGGTCTCGCCAGTATAATCAAGCAGAATCCGCAAATAGAACGCTGAATGTAAAAAGAAAAAAGGAACGCAGAACATCAACATTGTAAGCCCCCAACAGAAGGACTCAGCGTAAGGAGTAATATCGCCTATAGTGGCCGATATATCTTAGAGACGCAAACGATGGTCATTTCATCCCGTTCAGGGGGGATCTGCTGTTGATGAGGTAGGAGGAGGGGAAGATCTTCGCTGCCGCTTGCTTCCTGAGTGGGTGCGCTGGTCCAGGCCCGATGGATTGGATGGGTCAAGAAAATCACGAGGCGGCCCAACGAAGTAATCTCGTGGAGTCATCTCGTGGCCCAACTAAGTACTGATGGGATGGTCATAATAATCTGGCCACTCTGTGTGTATATATATATATACATATATATATATATGTATATATATATATATATATACTTGATGCACAAGCCATTTTGTAGACTTCTAACTACAATACCCTGCTATTTCAATCTACATCCAGCTATGATTGAATTTTTGAAATGTCAAAATGTGGCTTTCTTATAGCCGTGGCAGTTGAGCTAGTACATGGTATTTATATACGACACCCCAGAAATCTTACATTCTGTTAGTGTGATTGACTTTTTGCTTTTCCCTGAACTAAGGAAGTAAATTAAATGCATGTGTTAGTATCCACAGAGCAGGAACAGGTATAATTCTGCAATGACTTTGGTTTAAAGCCTATCTTCAAAGAGAACATCTTTCCCACTCCACCCTTATGCACTTATCTTTTTTTTTTTTATTAACATGTACCTAAAGGTCCCAATGGCCTGGCCAAAACTCTGGGTACATGACAGGCTAGGTCCCAAGTCTTATTTCTGTTATGGTCCGTGTCAGTGGATCCAGTTTGTAGTGCCCGTATCACTTCCTGGTGACATTGATGCTGTCTATTGGCTGCACAAGTGTCCTTTACAGAATCATCATGATAAAGAGCAGAAATTATACATGTAGGCTGAGAAGAGGGGAGAGAAAAATGTTTTCCTGTGTTTTATGTTTTAAATAGAGATGGGTACAAATGGGGTGGAAATTGTATTATGTTGTTAACAGAAAATAAAATGTAAACTTTGCAGTGTGTATGGTTGACCAGGATCTGATTAACTTATACTGTATATCTCATTTGGTCAATCACACTCCCTTTCCCTAGAGACTGCAGTTTTACCCCCTAGTTTCCTATCAAATTCTCAATGAGAGCCATATGCTCAAATTCCAGTCTACACCAACACCTGCAACCAATCTCTTCTCTAGCCTTGGCTTTTTTTCTTGGCATTAACAATCACACAGTTCTTCATTATAAAGCCAGCCATACACCTATAGATTTGCTGAATATTTTCTATGGTCAGATGGAAAAAGTGCAACAGATTCCTCCATCTATGCTAAACTGTGTGGATGGAGGAATCTCCAGCTGGGCCAAGCTTCAGTATCTTGCTAGTCGGCCCCGCTGACTGTCAAAATACCTTAACAATCTGATTGGATGCAGGGCAGGTTTAATTAGCAAACCCAAATGTAGAAGCCAATCCCACTGAAGTCTTTGGGGTGCAAATCCTGTAGTCAAAATCTGGCAATTTTTATGGCTAATAGGCAAACTACTATTAAAAAAAAGGAAGCTGGGTACTGCCATGGGGGACATGTACTAATTCAAATTTTTTTTTTAAATAGAGTACAGTGGAGAGAGGAACTTTTCATGCAGCTTCAAGGGCTACATTAAAAATGCATGAAATCGTTTAAATGAGATGCTTGGGCGTACTTGTTTTTTTAGAACAGTACATTGGCAGTGTGCATTTGTCTGTGGAATTGATCTTTTTTCTTGTACAATTAGCTTTGCTTACATACAGCAGTAGCATACCAATTGGATTCATTTCAGTCTAAAAATTTCAGTTAGATTTAGCAGTAACAAATATTTTTTCATCAAACAGTAATAGACCTGTGACAGATTGATAGAAATTGCTGTGGCTGTCCCTGTTCTCACTGAGGCAAAGCTGTCCTGCTGCTGGCCAATTTCTATGAAGCTCACATTAGTGGTCAGCAGCAGGGCATTTTTAATAGCCAAAATGTACCAGGAAAAAAGAGTAGACATGTACAATTTGTTTTGTTCTGAATGGATATAAGTATGAATTACATTAAATTCAGACATTCGGATGCATCTGAATTTCCAAATTCTAACGTGTCTGAATGCAAACTAATCCTAATGCTTGTTTAACAAAAATGTGGATCTGAATTTAATTCAAAACTAAACCAAGTCAGACATGTGACTGTTCTCTTGCCAGCAAAAAAACCTGCTGGGGCTTGCATTACATTAGTCAAGTGACTTAAGTGCTCTTAAACAAAAATTTAGATGGATCCGGAATCTGAATAACAAACCGAATCAAATTTCGGATCCGAAATCCAAACAATGAAAGGAATAAAAATCAGATGCATCTGAAATGAAACAAACTTTTTGTTTGATTATATGTTTAACAAAGAGTATAGGCAGGTGTTTTACTATATGAAATAGGAGACGACAATTGACACAGCAGTGAAAAATTGGAAGGCAGCAGGTCAATTTTAAATAGCAAGGTTAGGTCTCAATTTACTAGAGACAAATAGCACAGGCTGGGGCTTTACTACAAGAATTAGTATACTGCAGAGGATACAGCAGTGTAAAATTGGCTAGTAGCAGGATAATTTTAATTAGGTATAATCAGGCAAAATGTACTAGAAACAAAGGGGTTGATTTACTAAAGGCATATAGGCTGTTCACTTTGCAAGATAATTTTCACTTAGTAAGGAAACCTTCCCTTAACTTAGTGAATGTAGTGAAAATTCAATTTGCAAAGAACAGCCAATCACGTGCAAGAAAAACCTGCAGGAATTGGGTTCAACCCATGGGAGAGGGTATAGAACTTTATCACTACTAATGACTGTAAGCCTTTAAAGCTAAGTCAGCAACAAGCTTGCAGGGGTTTTATTTGTTTTATAGCAGCAGCACTGAACTTTTTTTTATTATGATATCAGTGTATTTTTTTATTGTAATTAATTTAAATTACCATGAAGAGATCTGTTTTCACTTCGACATGAAAGAGTCTATTTCTGTTGTCCAGTATTAAATTCACTCAAATTAGATTCACTGTTATTCATTGTTCTATGGCATTAAAACATGAAAACATCAAGGGGAAAGAATATTTTTATAGGAACTTTATATAAAATGTTTCCTCTTTCAGGGTATATATTTCATCTTTCTAGGTATATATTTGCTTACTAAAATAGTTGCTATGTAGCCCAATGTTTTATGCCATTGACAGATCAACAGTGTTGCAAAAATTCAAAAACTTCCCAAACATTTAATTTCAAAAGATTTTCAGGCCTAAGTTAAGTACAGCATAATGCAGGATATGTCCATAATTAAGGCTTATGCATCTTTGAAGCTCACGCTATAATTTCTTATACAAGGATAATACCTCATGAGACTCTTGTGGTGCAAAAGACATAAAGATTAAATATATTTTTTGAACATAGATCAGTTTGGGACTTTAGAAATGATATGGTCTGGGTAAACTAAGTACAGTATGACTCTTTTATATCCCAGAGAGATCAGACAAGAGCATAGTGGTACCACATCAAAGTTTTGTACTTATGGCCTGATGTAATTGGTAAAAATAGTGACGCTATCCTCTTGTAAAAAATTCACCTGGCTTTTTATTTACAGCTGAGATTTGGTCTGGAATGAGGTGAGCAAGTAAAATCACATAAAGATGGAATTTGGTGAACCTTGTGCAAATAATTAATAACAGCTCTCACACAGTTTGTTTCTTACAAGTGACACAAGTAACTGCAAAAGTTGCCTTGAAATACAATTCAGGGCCTATGTACATGGACACTACAGTACTCCAACCCTCTCAGCTTCTAACTGCCAGCAATGAAGTCAATGAATCTTTATATATGCTGCTTTAAAACTGGATTTTGGACAGATATAAAAGACACAAACTGATGCAGAAAGATATTAATTCATCAATAAATTTACTTTTTCAATGTAACCAATGTAATGACCAGAAAGTAGTTTGGAATAAGCTTTTTTCAATCTCCTAAACAGCAGCACTCAGGTTAGGAGAGGAAAGGATAACACTGGGAACCAACAAGGTAAGCTGCATGCAAATATGCTAATAAATGAACATGATAATAGGAGTGAGCAGAGGGATGAGCTTGTCGGATTGCTGCTACTCCCTCAGTTCAATCAACAGGATGGGAGCAGTATGGTGTATGCAGCGTATTTTTTAACTGTAACAGTTTTATCATGCACATGACTGTGACATGTGATAGGGCTGTTTAAATCCCAAGTCTGAAGAATAGAAATGCAAATCCTTTGGCAGGTAAAACAGCTCCCATATACTGCACGGCTTTTATCTGCGTATTTAGATGTTTGCCTGAAGTTCAGATTTAATGTTTCATTGAACCCTGTGAGGAGCACCCAACAGGAATAACTGTAGCACTTCTCTTTTGAGTCATTTCCTGCTAATCAAGATATTCCCATATCAGAAGGACACAGATTGAAGACCAGGGCACAGTAAGCAATCCCTTGCATAGGACAGGAACAGTTTACTGAAAGCAAATCTACAAGCAAACTGATCCTCAGCATTGAACCTAATGTGTTGCCTAAAGTGATTTTCTAGATGAGTCAACGAGTGCCTGTCCAGGGGTGGAGATTTCTTATTGCATTGCTCCACCCTGGTCTTATGTGACCTTTGGTATTAGGCACATCAACCTTCTGATATTGGGAAATGCTGATTGGTGGTAAGTAACTCTCTGAGAGGTAATGCTTGCCACACATTGAAGTTCCTTTATTCCCTATTGTGATATATACTCAAAATTATAATGGAACTGAAAGAAGAAGCACTCCAGGAAATGTTGACATTTATTATGTCTTTAACATTTATGCTGGCAGCTTCTGCCTGATAATCCATTTGGTTGCAAATGGTATGGAGAGACTTCTTTGTATACCTATCAGCAGCATGCCACCAAGGTTTCATGGAGGTTTAACTTTCTTGCCAAACACAACAGATTGCATGACGCTTTGTTTTGAGTTAAGGGAATATTGATAGTGCAAGTGCATGCAATTACCCTTAAAGGTCATAGCACAGATTTGGAGATCCAGCACTTAGAAATACTTTGTACACTGCCTGCCGCTCAGAATTGTGCCTTCCACAAAACACTAAACTCGGGAGTTAAATCTTTAAAAATGCATTCAAATAACTTACCTATTAACAAAATTATCTCTGAATTTGTGTTGACACTGTCATTTCTTCTGGACGGTGGCAACTTTTGTTTGCCATGGTCCCTGAGTGTGGTGCAAAGTAGTCACTGCTCCAAGCTTGCTCCGGTGATGGACTACAATCTCACTCAGGGATCATGGGGGAACAAAAGTAGCCGCTCTCCAGAAAGAAGGACAATGTCGGCATGAATTCAGAGATGATTTGAGGATCTACAGCCAACTGATACACAAATAAGATTAATTTTTGTTAACAGTTTTGTTAATAGTTAAGGTACTTAAATGCATTCTTAAGATTTACCTCCTGAGTTTAGTGGCGCTCTAATTGAGTATACCTCTGATGTACTAGCAGGCAGAGCAATGTCTGCAACCTAGGAAGGAAACTGTAAGGTTAAATTAATAAAATAATAGATACGTTTACTTTCCAACATGAATGCTCAGCATAGTAAATAAAGTGAAGCACAGTTTACTTCAGTCATCCAGTCAGCAAAAAGTAACCTGAGGTTAGGTTATTTGCACATTGTGGCAGTACCAGTGCTGAATGTAACAAATCTCTTCCAGAAGCTAAGACAAGCTTGTAAAAAAAAAAAGGAATGGTTTGGAGAAAACTCTGTTAACTTAAATTATATTTTGTGCAGTGCTGTCTGTGACCCACAATCGGGACTTGCCAAAGGCTTATTTTCCTCCTACAGGTACTACATAGCTTCCATCTGTGCCTCATTTGGAACAACATCCTCTTTCCTTCTCAATTGTCCCTTATTGTTTGTTTAACTATATCAATATTTACTATTTACCTACCTAAAGTGGTATACTACACTAAGAATTACATACAACCTCTAAATCATTGTATTTCTTAATTTTAAAACCCTGTAAAAATGAGAAGCATAAGGGGAAGAAGCACTTGTGGGTTTAAGCAATAGTTTTCTGCATATTCATTCTTTGGGGGCTCTGTAATTGGGGGTGTAGCAGGGGTTTGTGTATTGTCTATACACTTTGTATTAAAAGGTGTCAATCGTTCTCATCTCACGAAGTTGTGAGGTTTGGATACTACACTTTGCAGGGCAAAACAAAAAGATTTCTTTAATGCCCCTCTCCCCAAAAACAAATATTTACCTTTCCTGGACTCACATTCTGCTCTGTTCAGTTGCTGGGAGGGAGGATTAATGTGCACATGTTGTTTTGCACTGTATTGGCAACATTGGCAAAGTACAGATTCACTTTATGAATCATTATTCTTCATCAAACAGGAAAAGCAGACCCCCGTAAACAGCTTTCCACTGTTACAAAAATCTGTGGATTCCCCCCAAGAATCAAAAATAGTGCTATCCCTCATAATCTGCTCAATCAACTGTTTCAGGTGCACTCCTTTCTGTAAAAAATCTGCTGGCTAAGCAAACCAATCAGTGTTGTTACTTATATGCACATTTAGACTTTTTGTCAAAATTCAGATGCTCTGCTCACATCCCAATGTCCAATGATTCACCCCTTAACACTGATGTATACAGAGATCAGAGACACATGACTGTCACTAGAAAGGTAGTGATGGATAAACAGATCTCCTGTAAAACTGAGCTAAATTATAAATCATATATGCTATACTGTATGAAGGTTTCATAATATTGATGATATTGAATTTAAAGAAGAATTCTGGGCAAAATAATTCTTAACACTTGCAGTGGGGCGACCCCTGCATTACAAGGGGTAAGTGCTCGTTTTCATCTAGGGATTCAAGTAAAAAAGTAATACTCACTTCAACCTCACAGCTTGCTGGATGTTAGACAAATTCTTTCAGCCTGTCTCCTCGTCCGCCCCTCGGCATCCTCATGTCCAATACAGTGTATTTAGACGTGATGACTCACAGGACCTCAGACCATTAGAGTGGAGGGGGAGAGAGGCTCTAGGGACCAGTCTAACAGCCAGCCGGCTCCGAGGCTCAGGTAAGTATAACCTTCATTTTGTCACAAAATTTTAATATTTTTTTTTGTCCCTGGGGTAGTGGGGAGTTGCCCCACTGCAAAGGCTATGAAAAATTGTGCTCAGAGTTCTTATTTTAATATACTGTTTTTTTCTCTTCCTTTCTAGTAAAAAAACACAGAGGGTTATTCACAAAGCTAGCTGAAGGATCAGCCGTAGCTCCGGCTGATCCTTTGGCTAGCTTCGGCCGTCTGAGCCCTTCAGTTCAGTAGAACTGAAGGGCTGCTGTACGGGCTATTCATTATAGCCCCTACAGCTCCCGAAGCTGGCCGAGTGGCTCAGTCGAGCCGAAGGCATATGCTTTGACTCGACTGAGCCGAGGTGTAACCCGAAGCAGGCAACTGACATCTGGGCGGAGCCAGCCGTGATCTCACGGCTGGCTCCGGCCAGTTTGTAATGACAGAACAGCATCCCCAGGTTACCGGGAGATGCTGAACTGTCATTACACAATGACAACTTGGCAGAGCCGTCCGTGATCTCATGGCTGGCTCAGGCCAGATGCCAAGTTGGTATTCATTGGCCGGGACCTGCTAGAAGTCTCTAGCAGGTCCCGGCCAATAGTAAACAGTTGGGCGGAGCTAGCTGTCACTGTTAGCTCCACCCAATTGTTTCTTTTTAAAACATTTTTTTTCTTTTTTTAATGATCTTCACTTTTGGTTTTTCTTTTTTCAATGATCTTAATTTTGTTAATTTTTTAAAAAAATCTTTATTTTTGTATTTTTTTTTGGAAATCTTTATTTATTTTTTAAGATTTATAATTTATTGAACTGTTTAAACTTTTATGCTACTTTTTTCACTGTTTTACTATTCTGCTCGGTACCATGGAGGTACTGAGCAGAATATACGCTCGGCGGCATTCGGCTATTCACTCACTGCCCTTCAGCCCCTAGATGAGAATAGGGCGAACGGCAACGAGTAGCCTGCCGGAAGTTCGGCTCAGCTGATCCGAACCGAAACCAGCCGAAGCAAGTCGATGTACTGCTGAAATCAGCTCTACAAGCCTGAAGTGAATATGCCGAATAGCGTTCGGCTCATTTCACTTCGGGTGTGGTGTTCACTCGGCTGCCTACAGCAGCTTTGTTAATAACACTTATAGTGTTGGAGGTTTTGGAGAGCATCTGAAGAAGCTACAGATGCATCTGGCTAGTAGGGATATGTCAGATATAATCAGAGTAAGAGAACAAATTGTTTTCTTAATAGTTTACAGACAATGGAATTTATGAGTAGGTGACCGGTGACCTGTTTAATACAATAAAATTCAGTGAATTGGAAGTATTTGTGCAAGCAATTACCCTGCATAAAATGTTATGAGCATCTCTTCCGTGAACATGGGGATAATTCCAGCCAAATAGAATATATATTTTTTTTTAAACGCAGCATAATATACATGCAAGCCATGTGCATGTTGGTGGAGATGTGATGGTACATTTCACTCTATGGTGAGATATTTTATTGATCCTGATTAAAGGTTTTGTCTATTCAGCAACAATGTGGCCTTGCTGATCATTTACAGCCCTGGGAAAATGTCTGAAAATTATCCTACATAGTAACCTCTGCCACATGCAGATGTGTCCTGAACCTGTGACAGTGCAGGTCTTCATGGCTCACAAACACATTAATAAGAAGTGTATTAGTAATAATTAATTTATTAAATGTGAATCTAGTTAGATTATAGCAAAAATGCACTGTGCATATTCTTTCCCAGTGGTGTAGAAACTAAACTACTACTGTCCAAGGATTTTAGAATTGCATGTTTTAAGTCTGTGTCAGTGGGCTTTTGTTCACTTCAAGATGGTTTTGCATACCAATACAAGTCCATGAGAATGCAAAATCTGCTGGAAGAGGTTAACTGCAGGTGAGACAGAGGACAAATGCAGGTCAAATGCACCTGTCAACAAATTCTAAATGATCTCAGAAGTGTCTAAAACTGGTGTAAAACCAATGCTATTGACATAAGCCCAAAGTTCACCAACACAGAGCCTCATTTCATTTGTATTTGTGGTGAAAAAAAAAAGGGGGGTAGAGGAGAGCAGCAGCGGGGTACAAAGCAAAGATAATGTCTGTAAATAGAAAACTAGGGCGGACCAGAGGGTATGAAGTCAGGAGGACATCAAATCACTATATTCTTGAGAATAGATGAAGTCTAGCTGGTAAAACCAGGCTTTGCAGAATTTGTTCTCAGTATGATGGGGGCCCGCAGTCAAATCCTCCATGACCCTCAGATCGTCAACCTTCTGGAGCCAAAGTTTCAGAGGCAGAGGATATGTACACTTCCAAAACAAGGGAATGCAACCCCTTGCAGCGTTCACCAAGTAAATTAGTAGAGAGTGCCAGTACCAGGCTTTGGGGAGAGGAGACATATGCAATAGCAGAGCTGCCGGGTTATCAGTTAGTTGCACCCCTGTCAATTGCTATATAATGCAAAGGACAGAGTCCAATAACTATTGCAAACATGGGCAAGACCAAAAGATGTGCCGGATTGTGCCAGGCTGCTGGCCACATCTCCAACATATCGGAGAACATTGAGGAAACATCTTGTGTAGAGTGGTCGGGATAGAGTACCATCGAGTGAAAATCTGATACCTTGATTCTTGGATCGTACTGGCAATGGAAGTCTTGTGGGCAAAGTACAAGATGTATTCCCCTTGCTGAGGAAATAATTGAATGTCCAAATCCTTTTTCCATTTTGAGAGGAATGGAGGGGTGGTCAGGGCAGTAGAAGAAACCAAAAGGGCCTGGGCCTTTGACAGGCCATGATCAAGACGAGTCCCCGACAAACAGATCTCTTCAAATGGAGAAATCTTTGACCTTGGGACAACATTTCTCAGAAATTGGGTGAGGAAGTAGCGGAGTTGCATGGTCTGCCACCTTAGCAGTGGTGGGGAGAGCATGTCGGATAAGTCCTGGAGGGACTGAACGACTGCCAAAGACCAAAAATGAGCAACCCTAAATTTGTTAGTTGAAAGAAAAGTAGTAAATGTTCTATCATATAAGCCCGGAGGGAAAAGAAGGTTGCTGATAATGGGAGTCATCACAGAAGGCTCTGTAGAGAGCAGACCCTGAGTATTTTAATTACTTAGATCATGCAGCCAAAAGTCTGGTAGCTTAGGGTTTCCCTTGGAAAAGTATGTTCAGGCAAGAGAATGCAGGAAAGGGCCCTGAAAACATTTTTAAAATCTCTCCCTAACCTGCTATACCACTGTACAACATTCTGTTAATACATCTGTGACTGCTTGTACAAATAGTAAAACTTTTTTAGCAAGCAGTAGAAGTCTTATCACCTAAGCTTTCCATAACTACCCCATGTCTCCTTCAACACACTTGGAACCTTGACTTTTATAGATAGGGGGCTAGCACCCAAGAAAACTCTCATGACTGGCCCTTCTAAGCCATCTGACCACAGTTCAGAGGCCAGGAAGCGTATGACTGGGAATTAGTTGCCATTGAAGTAAACAACCTCTATGTTTGCCATTTTATCGAACTGCAAATGACTTGGGTGTGAGTCTAATTCATGGTTGACCCAAACCCAAACCTTACCCCTGGTATGGAGTGGTACTAATAAATTGAGAAAGAGGTGAAGTATGTCTTCTGGGCACCAAAACATGTGTAGGCTCCAGTGATAGATATGCAGCACTGTTTGTAGTGCTTGCAATGATGACCGGGTCCAAAGGAGGATCTTGAGTTCCATGGGCTTTTGCAACTACTGCCAGCCTACCACTTCCCTCCCTCCTGTAGTCTTACCAGCCCATTGCTGTTGCTCATCCTCATCACAGCTGCAGTTGTAAAGATAACTATACCATAAAAACTGTGTGTTGCTGAATACTTGATCTGAGCTAGTAACCTAAAATGTAAACTGAAAATCTATCCACATCTAGCATGATCAGTTTTTAAACAATAAGGTTATCAGATGTACAGGGATACTACACCCACACTGAAATGTACAGTGTAGTAATTTGCTTATTATTTCCAATTCAGACTCAATAATTTATTCTAAAAAGCAACTGAATGTCTTCCTTGTGTTTTCATTCTTTCCAAAATAGTTTTACTATTTTCACTTTAGTCTTTGGAGGATGAGAGAAATATAACCATCTGGGACCTGCTTCCCTCATCCTGAGTATTTCTAGCAAAGATTCTTGCCAGAATCCTAGACATAATGTGTGAAAATATCTAACTGGGTCCAGATGTGGCAATTCATTGTTCACAGATCTGAACTTGACACTAAACCACAGAAATTAAGAGCTAGAGAGGACTTAACTAACACTCAAAATTCTAGATGATCCATATGATTCTTTCAAAACAGCAATGTTAAACTAGTTACATACATGGATTTATATGAATGTGCCTTTAACATATACTCCAAAAATGTTATGATATTTGACCAATACCACTTTTCTTCACAGTAAAGGACCACACACTTCTGACCCGTTCATGTCTACACTAATTTTTTGATTGAATATGAAGGCAGCCATGGTTTTTACCTAGGCTGGACTTTGAAAAAGAACACCAGGTATTTTAAAAATTAACCCTTGCAGATATGATACCCCCGATGCAAGGGTTAAGTGGCCATTTTGGTCTGGGGTATAAAATAAAGAGGATACTCTGATCTTATCACTCACCTCTCTGCCCCTCTGCTCCAGCTATGGAATGTCCGTTGGTGTCCTCACATGCAAGGTAAGCCAATGGACTTACATCAGATGTGATGACATCAGTGGTACTTAGACTGCTGGAGCTTGGGGAGAAGAGGCTGGGGGAACCAGCCTAGGAGCCAGGCAGGACTGAGGGTCAGGTAAGTATATATTTTTTATTTTAAACCCTAAACCATAATGATCACTCTTGAAGTGTAGGGCTGGGTTAGGGACAACTCTTTGAGGTGCTGGCAAGTGCAGTAGTAACAGCAGGTTTGGTGGGGGTACACGCATGGTCATGTGCTGGGGTGGGGGTGGCTGGGGAGGAGTTTGAAATGGTGCTGATAGAATAGTATGAGTGGAGGCTGCAGAGTGGTCACAGTGGCCAGAATGTAGGAACTACAGAGTGGTGAGTTTGGCAGGGATGAATGGTGAGAGCAAGGAGGCACAGCAGAGTGGTGAGGAAGCAGGGCAGAGTTATGTGCGTGATGCCCTCGTGAGCATGAAGAGAGATACTGCACATGCAAAGTAGTGACAGCACAGACCAATCACTATCTCTCATGCGCAAAAGATCTCACTGCCAGATTTCTGCCATCCCAATATGGTGCGAGATCCTGCACATGCGTGGTAGTAAAGACTGGTCACCACCATGAATGTGAGGTATTTCGCCACCATATTGTGATGTCAGAGATTTCACACTTATGTCTTTAGTGTGTAGAGCCACACATTACTGCACATGTGCAGGATTTAACCCTCACTAGACTGGCTGACTGGATGGCGTGAACTGTGCATGTGTGGAATTTTCTGCCATTTTGAGGTTACCCACAGCAGTTAGGTGAGGGGGCATGGTTAAGAGAGGAAAGGAAGGGCTGTCTAGAAATACAGTTGGGACTTATTAATGATGTGCATGTGGCCCCTGTGCCATTTTGAGCCATCATTATGATGGAACCTTAGCTTATGATGTAACCATAGAGTCATCTTCCTGAAATTACATTTTTAGCATTTTATCTTTGCTTTCTTAATTTAAATGCTTTAACACTGTTTAACTCTCACCTAATCTATTCAACCTGCTATATTATTAGGTAGAACATACTGTACAATCTGTATGTCAGGGAGAAACTAAAACTCTATTTGACTTCCTGAATTCTTTATGTGTAATAAGAATAGTATGTGCCTGCTTTTGCTCACATACTTAAAAATGCTTATATTGCAGATATTTACCTCATTTTCTTCTTTCTTTCATAGGAATCAATTCTTCCCCAGACAAAAGAGGCTGTGGAAAATTGTAATGATAGTGCTATGGCATTCCTCTGAATGGAGAAATGGATCTTTATTATTATATAGTAGATATTACTGGAAAAATATAAAGCTCTGCAAGCCACACAAAAACCTTTGGCTCTGCACTCTTTGATCTGTTTACCAGGCTACTCGATCTGGATCATTTAACTGATTACTAAAGTTTTTTTGTGTTTTTTTTTTCTTACAGAACTTATGTGACATTGGTTTACCAAGTCAATAAAGAGGATCTAAGAGAAACAGCAGTACAATTTGAGATGCCATGCAGCTAGTTCAGACCCATCCATCTAGGGGAGGACTGTTTCCAGTTCTGCATCATGGTAAAAGTTTACAATTGGTGGCAGCAGAAATCCACTGTTAGCAGGGCCACATTTACCATTAGGTAGAGTAGGCATGTGCCTACAGGCATCCTCTGGCTTTCGCAAATACAGAGGTAGGACCCCGGTGCTGCATAAGGCTGCTCTGTAAAATGCCTGTCTGATGCAGGGCAGTCTTATGCGATGCCGGGGTCCTTGATGGCATATGTAAAAGCCGGTAGGTCCCGCAGCAGGTAAGAGCAACGGCTCAGGCTAAACAGATTTCCATTTGTGCCTACAGGTGCCCTAAATGGAAATCCAGCCCTAACTGTTTGTGAAATTGATTGTACCACTGAACTTTTTGGAGGACAAGGGACAATCTCCCCAATTGGGTCATGTATAGAAATCAAAACTAGACAGAACTCTTCTCTGTGCTATCCAAAAACAAAAATGGCTAGAGTTATGTTTTAAGGCCCTAAGGGCCCATTCACACCACCTCCAGACCAGATTGTTTCTGGACCTAAAATGCATCCCAATGTTTCCCTATGCTCTTCTTGGCCTCTGTTCACACCATCACAGTCAGTTCCAGACCAGACCATAAAAATACTGAGTGTCACATTTTGTCTGGTCTGGAACGCGCACAAATGTGTCAAAAACATGTCAAAAACTCACTGGAACACAGCGGAATGCACCAGAACGCAACGCAATGGGAACATTTTTTTTTAGCTGGTTTGGATGATCTCATCACCCCTGGACTTCCTGCTTCTGTGAAGAGAGAGAGAGATTTGTGAAGATAGGAACCATAATGGCTGAAGTGGACACTGAATTCTTTGTAGAACTTGTGGAAGCCTGCCCAGAGCTAAATGATCCGAGGCATGGGCATATAAGAACAATAATAGGAAGAGTGACAAGTGGAGAGGCATTGCTGCCCAGGTTGTCCCTGGCTATGATCATTTGAAAAGCTCTGAAAAGAACAACTGTGGTAAGTTCATGCCTCTTATGTGCAAGCATTGTGCTGCTCTTTTCCTGGCTATCTGTAGGTCTTGCAGAGACTTAAAATTCAACGCGTCAAAAACGTGTCAAAAACGCAGCAGAACGCAACATAGTGTGTTCCAGATCTGGTCCGGAAAATAGTGTGAACCTGCCCTCAGGGTTCTCACTCAACATTGCATATCCCCTCTGCCACTAACTGCAATTATCATGCAGACAAAAAAGGGAAGCCACTAGCTTATAGCAGAACAAGAAGTAAGTTCATTTAGCTGATATAGTAATACCTTCGATATAGTAATACCTCATGGGCAGTAATGGTGTAGTTAAAGTCAGTTTTAAGAATTGCTTAATCTGCTTTTTTTATTTTTATACATATTCATATGATGAGCATGGACAATATTAAATAGCTGTAGCAAGCAGCTCAAGAGAATTTGGTTGTGTTGTATTTTCACAATATACTGAAAGTGTGTTAAAGGATTTACCATGTACAATATATCAAAGTATTTGTCTCCCTGTTCCACTCCTCCTCAACAATTTGTGGTAGCGAGAACACACACAAACAATGTCTGCGCATAGCGCAGTGTTTGTAATTGCCTGTCCTTGTCTGACTGTCCTATAGCTCATTCATAAGTGGTTATAATTACGCCTAGCACCGATCAGAAACACTGCTCTCAATGTGTCAGAAGGGAGCTGGGCTGTATCCAAAACTGCTGGAGATGGAAATTGCAAGCAGTTATGCCAAATCCAGAATCCCAAATGCTCAAGAAATAAATAAATCATAATGCAGCTCCAAAATGGTATACTATTCTTTGCTCTAACGTATCCAGGGGGAGTCTACATATATAGTACATACAGCAATTTATTATTTTGTTTGTTTTAGAAGGTGCTACTTTTTAATAGAGAAATAATAACATTTATTAATTTGTGAAACAAAAATAAGTGTATTACATATTACTGTCTATTGTGTAACTTTTGACAATACTTTAGTTGTTTTTAAACTAAATTTGAATGTCAAAATAGCTTTTCTTTTTTTCTTCATTCCATTCTTACATTTTCCACATCTCCTATTTTTTAGCATGTCGTATTATTTTTTGTAAATCTCACTCTAGAATCATAAAGTTTTCCCAATGATATAATGCAGGTCCACAGTAAATACATGCAGTGGGTATAGAAAAGAATGACCCCCTTTAAAATAATCACATTTTGTTGCTTTGCAGCCTGAAATGAAGACAGATACAGTTTTTGTTTTATCTAGCTGTATTTACCCAGTGCAACGTATAACATCCAAGATATAACACCAACATGTCAGAAAAAAATAAAAATAAATTCAAAAACAGAATCACTGAGTTGGAAAAAGGCTCACCTCCTTGTGTCAGTATTTTGTTGAACCACATTTTGCTTTAATTACAGCCATTTGATGGTGATGGTTGTGGACTGCAGTCTTCAAGTCATTCCACAGATATTCAATCGGGTTTAAGTCCGGGCTCTGTCTAGGCCAGGCAAGGACATTCACCGTTTTCTCCTTCAACACTGTGTGGTCATATTTGCTGTGTGCTTTGGGCCCCTGTCCTGTTGGAAGGTAAACCTTCCCCCCAATGACAACTTTCTGGCAGTGGGCAGCAGATTTTCCTCATGAATTTGACGGTATTTTGCCCCATCTATATTTCCTTCTATCCTGACAAGTGCTCCAGTCCCTGCTGCAAAGAAACACCCCCATAACAGGATATTACCACCTACATGCTATACTGAAGGAATGGTGTTATTTGGATGAGCTGTATTGGATTTCTGCCAGACATATCGATTAGTGTTGAGGCCAAACAATTCAATTTTAGTCTCTAAAAAAGAGAAGTTCATTGTTTCAGTTTACATACACTTTAAAGACCATATAGGCAGTATTAAAATGTGTGGACTACTTAAGCACCTCCCATCCATGGGCCGTACCTAAACAGCCATACGGGAGCCTTGTAGATGAGGGTGGACGTTTTAAGATGTCCCTCCATGCCCCCACTTGTGTGCGGTGCCCAGCGTGTGCACTAGTGGGGAAACTGTCGAAAATGTAAACAGCCAGCAATGACTGTTTAAATACAAGCATTCCGGCGTCTGTAGAGACGCCCAATCACTTGTATTTTGTGTGGACGTGCGCCCCCCAGCCGCCGATCCTGAGATTCCGCTGTGCCCGTTGTGGGCCGGGGCCAACACGGCAGCTCTGTCACCAGAGATCAGAGGGAGCTCAGTCCACGTTCTCCCTCCGTTCTCCCCGCCGGTCTCCGAATGCAGGAAGTGATGTATATCACATCACTTTCCACATTCAGCTGTCATTCCAAGCTACAGAAGCCAGGGGAAGCAGATATCTGCTTCATCAGCTTCTCTGGGGTGCCCTAGGTGACATTAGGAGTCTTGTAGACCCCTAATGTCTCCTTTAAGAGGACCTTTCCCATAAATTGGCTATCACATAGGGGTCTTGTTATCCCTCATGTGATAGCAATAAGTTATGTGTAAAAAAAAAAAAAGGGCCATTAATCACTGATAAAACTAACAGGGCTATTCACAAAAGGGTGAAGAGGTTGGCGAAGGCAGGAGAAGTGAACAATCTAGGACAACATATCTGATCTGGAAAGTGAGCTGAATTGGAGAATTTTTCCAAACCAGCTATTTTGTCCTAGATTGTTCACTTCTCCTGCCTTCTCCAAACACAAAACTCTTCACTATTTTGTGAATAACCCTGTTTACTAAATTATGGGCTGTGAATAAACAGTAAATAATACTGTTAATTGATGAGCAGTAAAAGGTTTTAAAGCGTTCCCTATGGCCAATTTTGGGTGTGGTAGTTTTTTTGCGAATTTGCGGGTGCGCGCAATTTTCATGTTTGATGCATTTGTTGTCTTTTTACATGTCCCAGTCTTTTATATTTTACCAAAAAACTGAGGTGATAATAAATATTTTATACCATAACACAGGGAAACCGTTTTTTTTTCAGAACTTTTGGTACTATTTTGTTATCCAGTAACAAATAAAAACCTCAGTGAGGCTTAAATACCACCAAAAGAAAGCTCTATCTGTCCCCAAAAGATGGTATAAAAAGAATTTCAGTACCACGTTGCATGACGGAATAAATGTCAGTCAAAGTACTGCAACAATGAATACTGAAAAATGGCTTGGACAGGAAAGGGATTTAACACTGCGGACCTCAAGTGGTTAAAGAGCTTTAGAGATCTGAATTAATGCATGATATTGTGGAATGAGGACAATAACTGTTATTCATTACCACAGCTTAAAGCTGTGCTGTACATAAACCCAGAACGCTAATGTGTACCACCTAATGAAAGACAGAAACCAGCGCTTATGGAAGAAGAAAAGAAGAAAAACTAAGGCGGTGAGCCCTAAAGTTAATCAATCAACAGTATAGCGCTAAACGTCTCTCCGTGTACCACCCAAATAGTGTTATATTTCAGACGTGAAATAAAGTATCTAACTTGGTGTTCGTAATAAAGTATCTAAAACAAGTTTCTATGTGAGTGAAAGTTCTTTTTTACACACCATGTACCAAGTGTATATATCTAAGAATAAGCTAAACACAATGTCTGTTTGAACCTCTCTCAGATCAAAAACAGGTGCACAAATCCATGTGTAAAGAATACAGTTCCAACGAATGAATTATATACAATGTGTATTTTAACTGGATGAGCAACGCTAGGAGTTCAATTTTTAACGTATGAACATATACCAATATAATTTAAACCATGGATCGATGAATAGTGATCAAACCAGGTAACAACAAATTGGATACAGTGAATCCTAAATCTTCTGTGACAACTCTAAGCAATGTGTACTAATATATATAATATAAAGTGAACACAAACTGTTTCTAACATTCAGCTGTGTCACCATAGTGCAATCAATGCTAATAACAGGTGATGTGTGGACCACAATGTTATTACATTAAATAATATTGGTGTCAATATCCTCTATAAATAAAAACCGTTACTGAAAACAAATTGTCAAACCAACGTACTATCATGTTTTAAGAAAATAAACAAATGTTTTTGTATCCTTCACATTAATTCTAATGTGTGATATATCTCTGTGCAATAAACATATGTGTGAATGAAAAAGCTCTGTGATAATATAGACTCTGTGCAATAAACATATATATGAAATAAAAAAGTCTCTGTGATAATTTGGCGCCGCTTCAATAAAGGTGGTCGAGCCTTCCAATGTTCGGTGGTTTAAATAGTTTTTCTGGGGTTTGTATTGTTATCAACACATCCCCCTTTGAAAGTGCGCACTCACCGCAAACTTTTGGCTGTAACAGACAGCCCCACACGTTTTGTCTGATGGAACACGCTAATGCGGCGTCTTTACCGGAACGCGCTGTACCATCAACCTTCGAAATGTAGAATGTTCATCCAATCATGCAAAGAAAAAAGTCCTTCATCATGTAATAATTTCCAGGAGTAGTTTATTAGAGAAATAAAATTCAGTAATAATAAAAACTATCAGATTTGGTATGGTAGACCCGCCCCTATGCGTTTCGTCATCACCGACGTCCTCAGGGGAGCATGCAGGTCTAACTTACCGTACCAAATCCTCACTTATATAGTGTGTATCAAGATCAGTACACCAATTGGTCAGTAGATGTCTCACATGCCCCATATGCTGGGGTTTATTCAGACAACCCCCGCATAAACAAAAACTGTTGTTTCTAATTTGTAGAAGTCATTAACTAGATCGATTAGATCATACACTATACACTATAACAATACACAACATAAGTTAAATACATAGTACAAATACATTTTAATACATGCAATAAAAATCTAAAAAATGTATAAAATATTTTTAAATATAATAAAAATGATGGCATTATTTATATATCAAGTTGATCGAGTCAGCAACCTGAATAATAGTTCTAAAAATGTCTTATCTTATGGTAATACCTGTGATCTTCCTTTTACTCATTAATTATTTAGATACCATATGTAATTCTTATTTATTACTTAGGAAGCCACTAAAGTCAAAGTCGATATTTAGTCCGTTAGGGGTCATGGTATCCAACGTAAATATCCACTTTGTGATATTTTCCGGGTTAGATTTGTTACCCTCCAATGACTCTCAACTCTATCTATCCCTATTACCTTCAGGAGTTTTGGGTTTTTGTTATGAAACAATTAAAAATGTTGTGAAAGACTATGTTTAGTGAAGCCATTTTTAATATTAGTTATATGCTCCTCTAGTCTCTTTTTGAGCATTCTGGTCGTCCTTCTTACATATTGTAAGCCACATGGGCAGCTCAGTAGGTATGTCACAAGGTGATCTTTTTCCTGGCTCCTGTCATTTTACAACAAACACAATATTTGCAGGGGTAAAAACCTACTCCTTCAAATAAAGTAATCCCTGGTTTAGGGGGGTCGAGGACACTAATGGTGAGTTTTGTTTTTAGATTAGGAGCTCTTTTATAAAGTATTTTGGGTTTGTTCGGTAGGATGGGACCCAGCACCTTATCTCTTTTAAGTATGTGCCAATGATCTTTAAAAATACGTTCTATCAACGTGTACTGTGCTGAATAGTTTGTTATAAAGGCTACTTGGGGTGGGTCTTTAGATTTCTGTATGGGTTTTAATAATTCTAACCTGTCCTTCCTTGTTACCTTTCGTGTACTATTTTTAATTCCTTCTCTCTGTATCCTTTTTCTTTGAATTTGTCGACTAACATATTAGTTTGTTTATAGAAGTCCTCATCCTTTGTGCAATTTCTTCAAATTCTGGTTAATTGCCCTTTTGGTATCCCTTTGAGCCAGACTGGATGGTGGCAACTATATATCGGGATGTATCCATTTCTGTCTGTGGGTTTGAAGTATGTCCTTGTATTAAATTTTTTCTGTTCTTTATGATATCAAGGTCCAGAAATTGTATATTTCTGTCGTTGATATGACTTGTGAATGAGAGGTTATAGTCATTGGAATTAAGTTCGTTGAATAGCTGTAAGGAGTGTACATCTCCCCCCCACACAACTATAATATCATTGATGAATCTTTTCCACAATTTCATATTTTGTATTTCTTTCTTGAAAATGCATTCCTCCACCATCCTGACATGTACAAGTTTGCCAGACTTGGTGCAAATTTTCCACTCATGGCAACTCCCTTCTTCAGGAGGTAATAATCGCCATTATACCAGAAGAAATTATTTGTCATTGCAAATCGTAGACTTTCCATAATAAAATATTTTTGCTCTTCCTCATAGTTGGCAAATGTCTCAAAGGCCCATTGAACAGCTTCCAGGCCACCTTGGTGAGGAATTACCGTATATAACGAATTCACGTCTATAGTCGCCATTATGGTGTTCTCATTCAACTTAATATCCTCTAGGATGTTTAAGATATCCTTACTATCTTTTAAGAAAGCCTTAGTTTGTCCCACTAGTGGCTTTAGATGGTAGTCGATATATTGACCTAATCTTGCCGTTAGGGAGTCTATTCCACTCACGATGGGACGTCCTGGAGGATTTTTTGTATTTTTGTGTATTTTCGGAAGGAAATAGATAATAGGTATACGACTAACAGAAGGTATCAAGTAATCTTTTTCATTCTTTGATAGAATGTTTTTTTTTGTAGGCAACATTAACTAATAGGAAAAATAAATCTGCGCTCCTGGATATGGCTAAATTGTACTTGTATCAAAAAGCAGCTATGAAAATAAAGGAGGTGAACCGCCTTTAGATAGATAGAGTACTTGGAACACAGCGCTAGAGATAAAGTCAACAAAATAAGTGTAAATATTCACAGATTGGGTTAAGTGATCAGTGTATATCAATGTATAAATTATGTGTATTCGAAACAGTCATAAAAAGTAAACGAAAAAGATGGTTTGTATCACTATGTGAACAACATAAAGTGTAGCCTATGGCTAATAGATATAAATGACATTCAGACGTAAGTGAATAATCGTGATGAACTTAGATGACAAAGAATAAATAGTAAAATTGAATAATAATAAATAGATAAAATCAGCTTCGATTAAGATTAAGTAATAATAGATGATAGTAGATGGATAAAATCAGCTTTGATTAGTGAATATAATACGGCATTACAACTTCATTGGAAATATATAACACAGTATCAGAAAAAACGTCTCAAAAAGATTACAGTGAATAATCTGTGACAGTTTTTTCAAAAAAGCTGAAACAAAAAAAAGAATAGCATTCAGTGATCTATATTAATCTTGAATTGTTTCTTTAAATAAGTGAAGGCGATGCCAGAGGCAGCAATGTTCAATGGGCGATATGAAGAGTAGATCTCAAAAAATAGGAAATGTAAGAACAGGACAGGGGGGGTTTTAGAAGACGGATCCGTACATTGATATCCAGTGATCACTTAACCCAATCTGTGAATATTTACACATATTTTGTTGACTTTATCTCTAGCGCTGTGTTCCAAGTACTCTAACATTAACTAATAATTCTAATTCTTTCTTAATTCTAATGCTTTCAAGGACACATGGCTGTACGAAAGAATTAGAATTCTACACTTTGAAGATTGATGGTACAGTGCATGTTGGTAAAGACGCCGCATTAGCGTGTTCCATCAGACAAAATGTGTGGGGTTGTCTGTTACAGCCAAAAGTTTGTGGTGAGTACGCACTTTGAAACGGGGATGTGTTGGTAAAAATACAAACCCCAGAAAAGCACTATTTAAACCACCGAACATTGGAGGCTCGATCACCTTTATTGAAGCGGAGCCAAATTATCACAGATACTTTTTTATTTCATATATACGTTTATTGCACAAAGTCTATATTATCACAGAGATTTTTCATTCACACATATGTTTATTGCACAGAGATATATCACACATTAGAATTAATGTGAAGGATACAAAAACATTTGTTTATTTTCTTAAAACATGATAGTACGTTGGTTTGACAATTTGTTTTCAGTAACGGTTTTTATTTATAGAGGATATTGACACCAATATTATTTAATGTAATAACATTGTGGTCCACACATCACCTGTTATTAGCATTGATTGCACTATGGTGACACAGCTGCATGTAAGAAACAGTTTGTGTTTACACTTGTATTTTTAAAATTCACTAATTAGCGCTGTATATTTAGTTAAAATATATACAATGTGTGATCAAGTGAACCAATTTAAAGTGAGAAAATATCAACAACAATTCGCAACAAAAAATGTCATATAATTGTGGCACCAAAGCTATTAAAAAGTATGAAAGTCTAACGTGAAAAGAAAGTGAACCAAAATGGAGCATCAAGCTCCGTTCTCTTGCAAAAAATCGAATCAAAGTCAAATATGTGTCCAATTGGTGATGTTCCCGTAGTGTAGCAAACAAACGAAAATCCCCTCTAGGGTATGCACTCACCGGACTTAGAATATTTTTAAGCCATATACAATATCGGGATGAACGCAGCGGTTCCCAGTCCTATCCACCGTCTTAACTTCCTGGAGGTCTGCCGGTATCCTATGTTTGACTCCCAATCCAGGTCATAAAAGATAAAGCAATACTCTCATAGTGTATCAAAATGAGATATTTATTTGGATAAAAAGAACAGCGCTGAGATAAAATTTGTAACAGAAATGAAAAACAAAAGCCGGCCGGTCAGTCAAAAGTAACTCATCAGACTGAAGATGTGACGCAACTGCAGGCCCGCCCCGACCCGTTTCATCGTATAGACGTTTTCAAGGGATGGCAGGCATGAAACCAGTGATGAAACACTTCCATATAGTATAGTTCCGCTGTTACGGTTGCTGCTAAGAAATGCAGCCATGTTTGGATTTGAAAACACCAGTATTGCATTAGGTAGTTAAAGTGTTACTTTTAGGGTTTACAAAAAGCCATGACATTTTTTTTTTCTTTCTTCTGAACACTTTTTTTTTGCCAAAGAGAGACCTGGCATTATCGTTATACTCGTTATAAATGGTCTAGAGAAGAATGGAGCTTAATATTTGTTTCACATACTGTACACTTTATTGGACCAAGATGGAATTATTTCCTTGTATAAGAGGAAACACATGAGTCTTTTCAGCCACAAAAAGAACTTCTTCAGATGCTGTAAATAAATGATTCTCTGAAGTATTTTTGCACAGCATTGGGACACAATGTGAACAAGTCTGTAATAAATCTAAAGAACTCCTGTGTGTGATTTTTGCTTACTGAGACCAAAAGGGATTAAGCCAAAAATATGCTTTTTTAACAGCTGGGATTTTTTTTTATATCTACGGAATGAGTGCCCACAAACCTATGTTTATGGAAACATTTAAAAGAATGTTGATGCCCACTAGATTGCACTGGGGGGCAAAATAAATGGTGCAGTTTTCACTCACTCTGAAAGACATTTATCAAACACTTTAGCAACTCAATAAAATTACATTAATTAAAGTCATGTCGCATCTCATCAAGCAAAGTCAGTTTTTTGTGTATTTGTGCGTCCTACACTTGGAATCCTGGGCTGCCAACTTCCTCTTACAGGCCTGTAACAGATTTAGCAATGAAGATGAGACAAACTTTCTCTCCAAACAGAAGCACAATTAATAAGTGGTCAAATGCAGGTTTTATTTTGTCACAGGTTGTTGAAAGTTCCTGCACACCATAAAGCGTTGTGATCAGTGTAGATAAGATACTGTAGATGCTCATAGTAACTACCACTGATGGTGCCGTTCAGAGCCTCAGAGATGTGGAGATAGGTCCCCAGCACTCCAAAATGCAAAGGAAATTTTGTTTATTGCAAATAACATCACAAAGTTCAAAATAGTGAACATTTTGCGGCCGTGCAGGGTCCCTTCTGACACAGTGTCACTTTGAGGAAGAGACCCTTATTTATTTATTTATTTATTTTAATAAAGGACTTGTCAAAAACTGTGTACTGTTTACTAATAAAGGACTTTACAAACCGGTGTAATCTGTTTATTTACTATTTTACTGTGTATTTGGTGAATAAGTAGGGGTAAAACTACCCCTTACTCATTTACAAGAGGTGGTGTGGCATCTAGTTTCCCCCCTATTGCACCGCCCTCTGCTGCTGTCAATCACTAGAAGGGGACCTGATGGAGAACTTCAGGTCCCTTCTGCTGATTCACAGCAGCAGTGGGTGGGTGCAATAGCTAGTTTCCTATTGACTATTGCAAATTGAAATAGCCAATAGGAATGTAGCTATGCATTACTATGCTGTTTTTTCCCCTGACTGACGGCGGCCGGCGGCACCGATGTCAGAAGAAAAAACAAAACAAAACAACAGAGCAGGGAAAGGTTTCCTCTACTCGATCAAGCAGAGTAAACCTTTCCGGGAGGAAGTGTCTAATAGCGGGAGACTCCCAGAGCGTCCGGGAGAGTAATGACAGATCAGTGCCCCTGGTTACCTGGTAACCAGGCACGCTGATCTGTCTATGCAAGTGGCCGGAGCCAGCCGTGAGATGATGGCTGGCTCCGCCCAGCTGTCAGTAGTGGGCTGTCGGCCGGCCAGCTTCGACTTTCACCTGGCTCAGTTGAGCCGAAGCATATGCCTTCGGCTCGACTGAGCCCCTCGGCCAACTTTGAGAGCTGTACGGGCTATAGTGAATAGCCCGTACAGCAGCCCTTCGGTTCTACTGAACCAAAGGGGTCCTGGGCCGAAGGATCAGCCAAAGCTACGGCTAGATCCTTCGGCAGCTTTGTGAATAACCCCCTAAACAAATTTTCTGGTGGCTTTAATGTCTAATGTTGAATCCTCTGCTCCCTGCTGACAGACGTATCATCGTCTCTAGTCCCACCACGTAACCCCCTGTGGTGTGCTAGCAGTACCACTATAGATACACTTGTGTAACCGGAGTCAGCTTTACCATTAGGCACAGTGTGTCTGTGTCTTTAGGTACCATCATCAGTTATGTCATATGAGTTTATTTACACATTGGCACAATATTCTAAACCAGGTCAAGTAAAACAAGGAAAATATTATATGTACAAGAGGTAATTCTAGTAGAGGGACATTGCTTTGTGTGCCAAAGGTTGTGCACCTACAGGCTCCAGTGTGTATAACAAAAAAAGGCTATTTCAAGGAGTACTTTCAAACTTCATTTTTAGGCCAATGAATTTATGTGACAAAGAATTTGAAATCTCTCTATTTGTTTTTGCTTTTCTATTTTCAACAGAAAGCACTATAACACCCACATACATAAATGAAAATGCTATTTAGCACTTATTTTGGAGCCAGGGGCAAAGCAGACAATAAGACTTTCATAACAACTCCAGAAATGAGAATTCATTCTTTTATAATAAAGTAGCCTTATAAATGTTCACTTTTAGTGTTGTTTCTTCGAGGTACAATTCCCTTACTGCACACCTGGGATTTCTTTAGTAAATTATAGCCTGTTATAACTTGCTCCTATTTTTCCAATAACAGAAGTTTCCAAAATAACCTAAGAATTGTTTGACACTGCAAACTGAATTGGCTAAAAGCAAAATAGGAAATGCGGTGTGAAGAAGCTGATATAAATCTTAATATGATCAAAGCAAGGTGTTTCTATTAAACTTGGGCTGGATGCCTTCAAGTTATATTAATGTCTTCTGCCTTGCAGATTTTCTTAGTGTCAGCATAAATCTTTGCGTACCAGTGATCTGGCAGAATAGATTTACATAAGTGGGATTACATCCCAGCTTGCAAGCATATGACAAAACATTATATTTGCATGCCTACTGATCTCAGCTCATACTGTTCTTGAATATGAAAGAGTTATGGACTATCTGGTTTAAACATTGAGCAGTGACAAATGACCAGTTGCTGTGCCTTGTAGCATAGACCAATGACAATTATTTGTGTAAAAGAAGGTACAAAGTTTAGAATTTATAGTTTGGAAATAGTTTGGTAATTTACACTTTGATCTGTAGGACAATCTTTCACTGTACAGTCTTCTCTGGCTTGGGTATATTTGGTGGTGGTGGCTATTAGCTGTTCGTCCACATCATGTTTGCTCATCTGTGCCTCCCTTGTCTGGTGCCTCTGTACCTGCGTTTTCTCTTTTGCTTGCTCCAACTCATTTTTCCCAACACACTTGACTGCACACTACTTTTGCCTTCTGGCACACTGTTATGTCAGCATGCACACATGCCCTGGTAAGTGTCAATTTGTTCAGTGATTGGTCAATTATGACTTAAAAGGGAGTCTGGTTCATTCTTCATTCTACACTGACCTCCCACTGAACACCCACTCTTCCAGACTGCTATCCAGGCCTTTTGATATTTGAGTGACTCCTCCTGAGAGCCAGCCCACTTCTTGGATTAGAGCTGAGGGCTTTTAGGAGGAGTACTAAGGCAGGGTGCTGTGATGTTTTCAGGAAGCTATGTATGGATCCCTGTCGGTCCCTCACTGCCTGCACTATGTAAACTAAAACAGAAACCCATTGATGACATCACTAGATCTAAAATAAGGTATGTAATTTAAATGGAACTGTTATATTTAAAAATCTCATTAACAAAGTGACCTGAATAAAGTGTACATTTGGTACACTCCAAATAAAGTAAAAAAAAAAAAAAGGAAAAGTAAACATGTATAAGACAGGACTTAGGACAGGCGGTATAATGTGCTGCATCACACCGCCTGTCCTAAGAACTTCACACTGTACACATGACTGCACACTAAACCTCACAGGGCTATTCACAAAAGGGTGAAGAGTTTGGAGAAGGCAGGAGAAGTGAACAATCTAGGACAACATAGCTGAACTGGAAAGTGAGCTGAATTGGAGAATTTTTACAAATCAGCTATTTAGGCCTAGATTGTTCACTTCTCTTGCCTTCTCCAAACCCTTCACCCTTTAATGAATAGTCCTGTAAGCATTTTTTCATCCATCATCCAGGGTCAGCATCTATTATCAGGACTGAGATACGGGCTCAGAGATTACACAATCATGTAAACCTGGTTTATGGCTGTTTTCAGAAACATCTGATACAGATTAGTGCAGTCTGCCACCTCTCAGTTTGTGACATGCTGCAATGTTGCAGTCTAGCAATTGGGGGAGAGGAGATAGAGGAAAGGCTTATTATTGCCTGCCTTAGACCAATGGCATAATTTGTGCATAGGCAAAGTCACTGGGTTTAGCTTAAAAGTGGAGCTGTTTTTTTTCTTTCTTTTACTTTAGCCTAGTAGCACTTAAAATTACCAAAGCAGATTTTGCTGCAATACTTAACTTCGCTCTGGCAATTTAACTCCCCAAACTCACCGATCTGAGGTCCAACGCTGATCCTTTTCCAGGCAGAATGATGCTGGCCATATTCTGTTAGGACCGCCTGTTATAGAGACACCCTGTAGAGTGCATCACCACATCCACCTGCACTCAATGTACAATACTGCAACACTGGAGTCATAACATCAGCGCCACTCTCTGCAATACTTTAGACCTCCCACTGCCACTTCAAGAAGAAGAGGAAAAAGACCCAAAGGAGTTACGTAACCAACCAGAACACCCTTGGAATTTAATTATGTATAAGGAGAATAGAAGAAGACAAAATGTGTAGGGGACTTAAAATTTACTGGCAAGGATTACTTTTTATTAACAAAAGATAAATATATTGTAAAAAAATCTATTTCATTATTTTGCTACATGTCAGAAATGCATTCTTGCAGACTTGTAAAGTTACTAAAAGGCCCACTTTATTAGGATTCTGAGCTTAACTTCTTAGAATCAAACAACAAAGATTTATTACTAAAGGTTTATAATTAAACCAACAGAGGGAGGCAGACCTCCCTGTGATATATATTGTAAATTATTTTTAAGAGATGAAACAAACATTGAATAATAATTCTATAAAATACCACATTAAAAAAGATCCAGTACTATACAGAATGTACAGTATATCATCTCAGCTGTTTATAAATGTTCCCTGGGGGCAGTTTTCCTGATTGGTTCCCAATCTATGGTAAATAAACAAAATAATTACAAAACTGGTAGCATGTTTTAAATCTCCAACCACTATAGGCTCACACCATATCTTCGTTTTTATATATTGTGTTCTTGGCAGCCTTGCTTCTACTGTCTCTTAGACAGACTTGTTTTTTTTATTGGCAGCAATAGTCCATACAACAGTTTATGTTTAAACTTCCATCAATCAGTTTTATTGTGCTCTTAGCATTAAAGTGGGCATGGGAAACACTTTCACAAAAATACAAAAAAATACATAATTCATCCTAATCCAATACTAACACTATGTTCATGTCCTTCCCTGTCAAGGAGTTGAATCTTGTGTCCAGCCCTGAAAACAAGCCTGCCAGAACAATGTGTCACTCTTCTCTTCTGTCCAGAATTGACAGATAAACTGTCAAGGCAGTTGCATCCTCATTAATGATAACCACAGTAGTAGCATAATCAGACCTCATTAGGCCAGCGTTTTAAAAACAAATAACATCCTTTCATAGTCAGACTGGTTCTTCTAGTGCTTCTCCCACAGTACTCAAAGCACTTCAGTCAGTATTAATTCTTAAATCCCTGGACTGCCCACCTTCATGCCCCAATTAAAGGAACTACCGCAGGACACAGTCTGCATGGATATTTATTGGTTTTCCCTGGCCTAAAAACATGTTGTGACACCACTTACTATACATCTGTGTCAAGACTTTTAGTTTGGGTTGAAGACAGACTCAAATACTGTCATGGCATATATGGGAGTTTTACTTTTTCTGAAAAATACTGTGTCGTGCTATGAGCAAATATGTTTAAAAGTATAACAAGCATAAATATCAGTGCTGCAAGTTTTGTATTTTGTGAAATGCTTTAAAAACCACTTTGACCAACAACATTTTCTGTGGATGAAAAAATGTATGTTAAAATACCCTCTATATCATTTAAAATTGTATAAACCATGACAAGAAGCTGCCATATCTTTAACATATTTTAAATAGTGATGACAGAATCAGAAAATAATGTAAAAATATTTTTTTTTAATTTGTAGCTTCAGATCATATTTTACTGCATACCCACCATCAGAGGATCTCTTGTGGGCTGAAGAGTTTGCTGCCAAATACAGCTGAGGACTACTGACCCATTTTTTCCATAAAAGGTGCAGAGCAGGAGGAGATCCTGGGCCCAACATGACCTAAAAGTACAGCTCAAACCACAAAATAACAGCATTATCCTAAAATAAATCTTATAAAATATAGCTACTACTTATGAAAAGTAGTAATATTAATGTGCTTTACACTATTGTCACCTTTTCCCTTCCAACTGTTGTGGCTAGGGATGTCCCGATTCCACTTTTTTTTAGGACCAAGTACAAGTACTTCCCTGCATGTACTTGCCGATACCAATTACCGATCCTTTTTTTTTTAAAGTGACAGGTGACTTTAAATGATCCATAGTACAACTGCATGTTATGTACTATGGATCATGATTTAACCTATTCATGTTAGCAGGGGAGAATTGTAAATCTATTGCTGTAATGTAGTGGAGGTGTGTGCTGTATATATGTACTACATATACATTACTCACGTCCAGTACACTATAGCAATAGATTGACAGCCAGCCCTGTCCCAGCTTCCCTCACTCACAGTTTCACTCCGATCCCTGTGCCTCGCGAGGTGTCTCTTGTAGTCTCGAATCGCTGCATCGCGTCTTGGTGCTCAGCTTGTGGGAGGCGCTCTCAATTCTGCCCTGCTAACATGAATAGGTTAAATCATAATCCATAGTACATATACAGCACACATGTCCCGTACACTGCAGTAATAGAGTTACAATTATCCCCTGCTAACATGAATAGGTTAAATCATGATCCATAGTACATAATAGTATGTAACATGTAGTTGTACTACGGATCATTTAACCCATTCATGTTAGCAGTGCAGAATTGTAAATCTATTGCTGCAGTGCATTCTATATGTACTGTATATGTACAGTACATATAGAATGCACTGCAGCAGTAGATCACACAAAAAACTAAGCCCAGGCCCCGTCTTACTCACTGTTGCCTCGATCGCGGTGCCTCACGATTTTTCTCACAAGTGAGGACGTCGTCGGCACTGAGCTGGAGAGGAGCGTCGCGTCAATGCTGCTCCGGTGGGCGGCGCTCCAGGTGGGGTCCTAATTTAGGTGGCCGGCAACTGCCTGGAGTGCCGCCCACCGGAACAGCAGTGACAGCCTCTCCAGCCCCACCGCCCGTACATGCTGTTTGCACAGAATTAATGGGCATTATGGGTGAATGCACAAAGTGGGTGGCGGTGTGGGTGGGTGCACAGAGTTAGTGACAGTGTTGGCGGGTACACAGAGTGGGTGGCAGTGTGGTTGGTTGCACAGAGAGGGTGACAGTGTGGGTGAGTACACAGAGTGGGTGGCAGTATGGGTGGGTACACAGAGTGGGTTTCAGTGTGGGTGAGTACACAGAGTGGGTGGCAGTGTGGATGGGTGCACAGAGAGTGTGGCAGCGTGGGTGGGTGCACAGAGAGGGTGACAGTGTGGGCGGGTACACAGAGTGGGTGGCAGTGTGGGTGGGTGCACAGAGAGGGTGACAGTGTGGGTGGGTGCACAGAGAGGGTGACAGTATGAGTGACAGTGTGGGCGGGTACACAGAGTGGGTGACAGTGTGGGTGGGTACACAAAGTGGGTGACAGTGTGGGCGAACACACAGAGTGGGTGGCAGCGTGGGTGGGTGCACAGAGTGGGTGGCAGTGTGGGTGAGTGCACAGAGTGGGTGGCAGTGTGGGTGAGTGCACAGAGTGGGTGGAAGCGATTTGCATATTAATGAAAGGTTGGATTTACATATGAATACCGCAGCTCATTAATATGCAAATCCAGTGTTAATTAGAGATGGGCAAAACGGTTCATCTGCATGAGCGCTCCTCATCGGATCGCTCACTGAAAAGATCCGGATCTTTTAAACGACTCATGGTTCACTAAACTGCTCTTTTTACTATAGTAGGAGATAAAATGAGAAGGGGGTGTAGTTTGATGGAGGGAACGGGAGTTATTTTTAAAGTAAAACCATTGCTTGTCTGTTATGCAGAATACCCCCAACATTCCCACCACCACTATAATGCATTGCTGGGACTTGTAGTCCTACATAGTTGGTGCTATTCTGCATTGCTTTATAATCATCATCCAGCAATGCACAATACCCCCTGCTATGCTGGACTACACGTCCCAGCAGAGCACAGACCAGAAGAACCGGCGCTTATTTTTACTGAGCCACCGCTCTTTCATTCTTCTGAGGGAGCTGCTCAATAGATCCGGATCACTCATGAGCTACCCATCTCTAGTGTTAATGGCTATTGCAGCTCTATGGATCTAAGGAGAAAAGATACTTCCCTGTCCCCCTCGACCCCCCTTACCTGTCAGCAGCCCCAGCCCCAGCAGCAGTGAAGATCACACATCTACTCCACTGCTTCTCCTGACGAACACAGGCAGGAGATAACTTCGCCCTCCCCCGCTCTGCACTGTGACTGTGACAGGGGAGAGGATTGCAGGTGAGTGTCCTTAGGTTCCGTGCGGCGGTGCAGTGTTTGACTTGTGGCCGCAGAGCCGTAGCTAGCTTCTTTTGCGCCCGAGGCAAGAACAGAAAATTGTGCCCCCCCCCAACAGATGTGTTAAGCCACCCGACACCACGCACGTACGTTGTGCGCCCCGCCTCCAGGATGGCGCTGGTGGCCAAATCCAAAATAGCATTCAAATATTATTTGTTTGAATCCTGCTCCTGACCAGGCCCCCTTCTGGCGCGGGCCCCATAGCGCCCACATGGGTCGCTATGGCGGTAGTTCCTCCCCTGTGCACAGTACTTGTACTGTGCCGGTTTTTTACACTGAACCACAATAAAGTCTGTGACAGCTGTATGTCCCCGCAGTGGCTGTGCGGGGATGTACTCTGTCACCAGTGGCAGAGAGCGGCTCTATCTGCGGGCTTACAAATCCCCCCCCCGATCCACCACTGATGTCGGCAGCGCTGGACGTCGGCGTCACTGAGCGGCGGAGCGACGCGTCACTGCTGTGGACCCCTGCTAAGACCCCAGCTGGAGCTCCGCCCACAGCAGTGACGCGACGCTCCTCCGCACAGCAGCCACAGAAGGTAAAGTAAAAAATAAATAAAAACATAGCGCAAGCTTCGGCGCTTTGTATCGGGGCATTTTGACAAGTACAAGTACTTGTCAAAAAAATGCCCTGTATCTGGGCCCGATTCCGATGCTAGCATCGGTATCGGGACATCCCTAGTTGTGGCTTTAATAATTCTTTGGCAAAAAGAATGTTGTATTTTTATTTTTTTGCCGTAAGATAAGGAACTAAACCTAATCAATAGGTAGACGGAGATGAGGTGGTCAAGGGCCAAGGAGGGGGCAGGCAACCAGCAAACTATCACTTCTCCAGCTCCTGCCATATTGCCTATTGGTTTCAAATGCCCACCATGGTCTTGCTGTATTGTTGGCTGTAATACCATCTTCTGTTTGTGGTAAATAATTTCCCTTATTGCAGCTACAATTCACAAATGGGTGAGGAATGGTCCACTGCCACCCAGTTTTGAGCAGACATGGGCAAACTCAGGCATAATTGGTTCACATCAAAGGCAAGCTTATTACTACTCGGCACTAAAATAAATACATTTTAGGTACCTGTACATTGTTTAGTATGCTCTGCGCATACATTCATATTACCTTTCTTCCATGAGATGTAAAACTTGCTATATTCAATCTGTTGTGCTACGTGAACAGTAGAACTCCAAGCGAGGATTCAGGTTGAAGATGACCATCTGTTATCTGGATCAGTCAGGGGAATAATTGATCACATTAATATGCCATAAACCAGACAAAACACTGTTGGGGAGCCCATTTGGCACCACGCCATTTATGCACAGGACTTTGTCATAGCACTACTCTATAAGTCCACCAAAGCACTCAAACTATCTTTGAATATTGTCTATCTTTTACTGATATCATATCATACATAACTGCAAAAGCATTTTAAGGTGAGCCTATACTTACAGAAAGCTAAATAAAACCTGAGCTTTGGAAGCTGTGAAAAAATAATTTATTCATAGGAGGCACTTTGTTTTCATGTGGCACCCAAGGTAGGACAGTATGTGCATTCATGCACTAGTGCCTTTTGTTATCTCTACAGATCAGGTTTTCTATTATTTTCTGAGTTTAGGTGTACTTTAAAGTGTATTTACAGTAAGTTTTTTGTTTCGGATATAGTGGTAAAGGGACAGTACCCCTGTTTTTTATTTTGTTTTATGAATAGTTCTGTGGCTTCAAACATCAAAACCATATAGTCCATTTCCTAAATGCAGACAAGCTTCTCTATGGCAGTAATCCTCTTCAAATGGAACCCTTGAGCTCAAATGCAAAAAAACATGTAATTAACTGTTTTAGCTGAGTTTTTTTTCTTGACTGAAAATACCGTTTTAATACTTCTTTTAGCAGCATTTTAATTTCAGATATTTTACTAGTAAATCAGATGATTTTTTTTTTATAAGCAGCTATAGCAAAGACTGGCATACTGGCTGACTTAAGTAGGCTATACACTGTGCAAATGTGGTGCAGTTATTAATGAACCGGACAAAAGTCGCACAGTGGGTGCCCCTCTCAGCACCCTTTCACCTAACATCCCTCAATCAGCTAATTAAAGGAACAGTTTGGAAAATCTTCAGCTGAACTGAGCTTGCAGCTCATCAGTTGCGAGCTCCATTCAGGTATTGTGAATGGTAGCCACTGTCGGAATACAATGGAGACAGTGAGAGTGTCATCCATTCATGCTGCTTAGCGTTGAAGTAGGAATCTGTCGTATTTTCTTAGTTCAGTCCAAAGGTTTAACGAACAAAATATAACAGTGTATACCCAGCTTTAGGCGGGCTTACCTTTTTTAAAGCCCAACTCCAGTCACATACACATTTCTAGTAGGGTTAGAACTTCTGCAAATGCTTTTGTTGCTGTTCATGCATTTATTGTTGATTACCACACCTCTCCTTTCTTGGACAGGCATTTCATGGACAGGAAGTGAGGCAAAACTTCCCAATAGGGTCACAGGCAGAATTAAAAACCCAGTAAAAAAATAAGTCTTCCCCACTGTATTCAAAACATTTTTGGCTGGAGTTGGGCTGCAACACAGCTTCATTGTTTCTACTATCCACAGCAGCCTGTCTCTTTACAGCCAATATTATTTGCTTTATACGTGTTTGCTTTATAGGTGTAAAGCAAATGTGTGCCAGCCCTACATCCCCTGAGAGTTCCAATGGAGCTCTTTTTTAACAAATTTAATTGCAATTTTCATCTGTCCAGAAACGGGAGTACAAACCTTGTTGACACTTTGCATATGAGAAGGAAGAGTTAACCTATCTTTACATGAGTACCAGAGGCAAGGTAATATGATCAGTACAGCTTACTATTGCAAAATT
>NW_017306598.1:288313-293541 GCF_000935625.1 Nanorana parkeri | reverse complement strand
TTGCATTATAGTGCTCCAGTAGGAGGATTGGCACCATAGAGCAGAACTGCATAGCTGACACTGTATGCCAGTGGGGAAGGGAATGATACTGTATGGAATTTCTTCAGAGCCAAACTTCCTTCTGTGTTACACGTACCAGCAATGTATTCAGTAAACGTGAGGGCTTAACATTATTTAGAGCTTTCCTTTTAAATACTGTGACTTTGGTGAGTTTGGTTCCACTGGCAAACCTCTGAGTGAATTAAGGACATGTATACAAAAGTATGAGTATGTAAGAACTTGCAAACAAAGTGGAAAAAAATGAAGGATTATCAATCCCACATGAGTTTGGATGACAAAATACTTCAGTCATTTCAGTGCTTCACTAAAAGCAATATATTGTAAAGTAAATCTGCCAGTGAAGGACTGGCAACTTTTAGCCTAGGGGAAGAAACAAGCAACTGGCCCTTTAATGGCAGAGACAGCTTTCTGTGTACTAAATAAAGTGTACCATACTGCTGAAATGATTGGTGTGCATGATAAAAGATGGATGTTCTTAAAGGTGTTTATTGTTCACTTTTTCACATCTTCAAGCATCAGTTTCCTTTGTGGTTCTTGGCATATGATCATATCACTTCTCAGCGCTGTAAAGAAAGATTCTCTTTGCCTACCATGTATCAATGACTGCGGGTCCCACTCTAATTATTGTGTAAATGATTATGTGTACCCGCTCAGGGCCACCAAACCAACATATAATTTTACAACCAACTGCGGTGACAAATGCCCCCTTGCCTCCAGTCTGACCCTCCAATTACACGTGCTTTGCTTATAATGGGCAATGCAACAGATTTATTTTAATTCCATCCCCCAACTATCCCATTACCATCTAATTTATCCTCTGCTCGCATAGTGCTCTATTTGGTCACCCAAAACCACTTGAGCTGTGACATGGGGATGAGATATTGCAAAATAATCCACATGCACACATTACGGCAACAGTAAGAGCTGAAATCACCAGCACACATGAAATGCAGTTTCAATCTCCTTAGTGATTTATTGGAATGTCACTTTATGCCGTGTATGCTAATGTTTTTGGACTGCACAGGGACCCTTCACCAGAGCAGCACAGTGATGGGGATGAGAGACATTGGTCCTGTGAAAGCTCTGACCACAGCGTTCTTGATCTTTCACAGGGCATTTTCACTTTACTCCTAAGGCCAAACAAAGTGGCAGGATAGCTAAGGGCAGATAAGTATAAACAGTGCATTGGGTAGATAGTTCAGTGATAGGCAAAGCACAGGGTCACTTTAAAGTACTTGGCTTATATTTACTTCTCAGTTGGACATAGTTATGCATTGCTTTCCAAAACAGATCTGCTACCATTATAGTATGATAATTTAATAAAAATTAAATTGAAACACTGTTTCCATACACAAAAAATATTAGCAGAATGTTCACTCTAACAGTGTAGTTTCTGTGCGGAATCCCTCAGACAGGCGTTGTTTTTTAGTAGCTGCACACTAATCAGACACAGATGGGAATATATTTTAACAGTCTTGACCTAATTTGATGTCATTCAGAAGGAGGGATGGATTTTTTGGATCCACGTAAACTAACTGGCGCTTAACCATACACAGTCCTCTTTCTTGCTCAAATAAGTAAATAAAGCATAATAGAGGGAGGAATACTGGTGAAAGAAAATAAAAAGACAATGGGTTTCAAATGTCTTTATTTTCATAATTATTTGTATAGTGCCAACATTCATGGTGCTTTTCGGATCACATCAAATCATTCATGATAAAGGCAAATTCCACCCAAATTTATATTTTATTTTTTAAGGATTCCTGGCAAGATGAATTACACACTGGCTTGTTATACCTGGGACTCTAATTGGGGTGGATTTACTAAAGTCAAATAGGCTTTTCACTTTCCAAGTTAACGTTCCCTTAGCTAAGAGAATGCAGTGAAAATTTGCTTTGTAAAAAGGATGTCCAATCACATGCAAAGAAAATAAAAATAGTATTTTTGCTTGCACATTATTGGAATATGGAAGTCAACAGAGCATCACCTCATTCACTAAACAAATGGAACATTCCCTTGCAAAGTGAATATTCTACATGTCTTTAGTAAATCAACCCCAGTGCCTCCAGAATTCCCAATTTTGTCAGTCTGCCACACCCAGTATGAAGCCATATGATTGTGTCAGATTCCCATATAATATTATAGCTGTAAAGTCTAGCTGCAAGAGAGTGATTTCTTGGCTAAGAACTCATGGGTTGAGATGAGGACACAAGATTGCTGGCACTTCTTGCCATTTAAAGCCTAAAATATTATACAGGTGAAACTCGAATAATTAGAATATCGTGCAAAAGTAATTGCAGTAAGTGCTGCAAAAGGGTCCCAAACCAAGTACTGAGTACATATGCATGCTTGTACTTTTCAGAGGTCCGATATTGTTCTATGTACAATCCTTGTTTTATTGATTGCATGTAATAATCTACTTTTTTGAGGTTGTGGATTTGGGGTTCTTGGGGTTTTCATGAGCTGTAAGCCATAATCATCACGCTTATGACAAATCATGGCTTGAATTATCTTGCTTTCCATGTAATGAGTCTATCTCATATATTAGTTTCACCTTTTAAGTTGCATTAGTGAAATAAATGAACTTTGCACGATATTCTAATTATTCGAGTTTCACCTGTATGTAGCCTGCTGGTGGAATCTAATTTTAATCATATAAAGCTAAAGGTGAACACTGATAAAGTTGCACATACATCTTAGAATGGAAAGAAATAACTCCAGAGGTGATTTATAGTCTTGTCTAAGTTAAAGAATGTTAACTATTTCTTCATAGTAGCTAAGCCTTCAGGCTATATATGTAATAGGGACATCTCATGAAGAACTAAACTAAAAACCATTTAAGAACAAGCCACGTCATCATAATTAAGCCCAGTGCAGCAACAATCGCTCAAGACATTGCTTATCGTTGATCGGTTCCACTGCATGAACTGTTACATTATAAACATGCCAAGCTTGAAGGGCTCCTATGCATCCAAATAAACTGTTCTCTTAAAATTGGAGTTCTAAACTCCAGACATACTGTACATACTTGTTCTTGGTAAGTAACACAGAAATTATGGAAGCATGGACCAGCATGATAGTCAGACAACTAGCATTTTCAGGAAATGCTAACAATGGTTGTCTCTAGACATGTGCAATTCGTTTCGTTACAAATCGAAATTCGTATGAATTTTCCTGAAATTCGTAAATTCGTAATTGCAGTTTCCGAATTATATCCGAAATACGAAATTCCGTTAACGAATTTCGGATTTGAATTTCTTTGAAACGGGAACTAATATTACCCCTGTAAATGAGGTTAAACAACATGACAAGATTTTTTTTTTAATCCGAAATACAGATCCGCTGCTGCTGAGGGTTGCATTACAATACAGGCAGGAAATACGAAATTCAGATCCGAAATCCGTTAACAGAATTCGTATTTCGTTTGGTTGACCAATCAGAGGTTTTCTCTTCTGCTGCTGAGGGTTGCATTACAATACAGGCAGGAAATATGAAATTCCGTTAACGGAACGAAATTCCGTTACGAACAGTCGTTATGATGAAGTTAAAAAGCAAAATACCTTTGTTAATATTGGAGTTGATGAGTTTTTTTTTATCCGAAATTTCGGATCCGAAATCCGTTAATGGAATTCGTATTTCGTTTGGTTGACCAATCAGAGGTTTTCTCTTCTGCTGCTGAGGGTTGCATTACAATACAGGCAGGAAATACGAAATTCCGTTGACGTATTTTCGTTCCGTTACGAACATTCGTTATATTGAAGTTAAAAAGCAAAATACCTTTGTTAATATATTGGAGTTGATGGTAGTTTTTTTTTATCCGTAATACGAAATTCGGATTCGTATTTCGGATCCGAATTTCGTATTTCGGATAGAAAAAACAACTACCATCGACTCCAATATTAACAAATGTATTTTTGCTTTTTGACTTCATTAATAACGAATGTTCGTGAAGTTACAAAAATGTGCCAAAACTAATGAAAATTCGTAATTCGTACGAATCCGAATTGAGTTTCGGACACGAATTACGAAATAACGGATATTCCGAAACAAAACTAATTTTTTGACGGCGCACAAGTCTAGTTGTCTCCATAGTTGTTAAATATGTTATCTTCACAAATATAATACAGCAGATTGTCAAGCACTTTTAAGAGTAATACATTCTGGAACATTTAGCAGACTAGAGCATTAGCTTGTATGCTTCAATTGTTATGTATGGTGTATTAAATATTATTTTAACCAAATATCTCAGATGGCTTCAAGTCATATTTATTCTTCTGACATCTTCAGTTTCTTCACACTCTTTTGATAGGCAAAGGCTGTAAATTAATCTAAAATCAAAATGCTATATGTTATAAAAAGTGAATGAATTGTTGGTTCGTTATTACTGGTCCTTAAAACTGTCAGATTCTTCAGATATGCTTTTGTCATCTGTTTGACATGGAGCCCACAAGGAAAATGCTGCAAATTCTTTACAACAAGCTGTTCCAGGTTCTCCCCGTTTAATATGTGCTAGGTGTGTGCTTCTTGTATCAGTCAAGCGAGCCATTTGATAACATCTGCCGAGGTCATTTCTATGACAACTTCCTCAGAAAAAAAAGGTGTACATATTCATACTGATATTAGGAATCTTGTGTAAGGATTATTCTGTCTAAAAACATGCTGAAGAGAGACATGGCTTCTGTTACCCAGTTTGTCAATGCATGTATCTGAGGACTGTAACTCTTAGGGCCCAGTCACACCAGCAAGAGTGTGTTCCAGTGCGTTCGGCCACAGGAAAGCAACCCAGCCGGCTCACTTTGTTTTGGGACAGGAGGGGGCGTGGCGATGCATTGAACTCAATAGCACTGCAGCGACGCCCCACACCGGCGGTGCAATTGACGGCATCCGAACGCGAGGCACATTAGTGCCTGCGTTCCGGTCCAGTGGGATCTGCACAAAATGCTGCATGCACTATTGTTTGCAGATCGCACTTGACCAGAATGCAGGTACTAATGTGCTACGCATTTGGGTGCCGGCGATCGCACCGCGGGCAGGGGTGTGGCTGCGGTGCTTTAGAGTTCAATGCACCACCACGCCCCCTCCCACCCAAAACAAAGTGAGCCGGCCGGGTTGCGTTCCAGGGGCCAAGCGCACTGGAACGCCCTCTTGATGGTTTGACAGGGCCCTTA
>NW_017306598.1:230983-288249 GCF_000935625.1 Nanorana parkeri | reverse complement strand
GTGTGTAGCCCCGGGGGGGGGGGGGGGAGGGAATCTATTCCCCCATTCACCCAATACTCAAACAGTAACTGCTTCTACAGCAATTTTCCATCTGGCTTCTTTGATAATTTTAATATTTGTTAAAGCAGGTGGTGCCAACAGGGCCACCTGGCCACCCACAGATTGAATTTTAGGCAATGCACCTGGAATAGACTGAATCATAAGCTGTGTATGCCCAGCTTTACAGTGGACAAAATCCTCGATTCCTAAGCCCCTGTTCACAAATGCGGACCACATAAATGCACATTGTGTATATGCACGTGTTGCCATGCATCAGCACAGGGAAGCCTTCTCATTTCACTAGGCTGCCCTACACAGATCATGCAGCAGTTTCAGCTGCGAGCTTCATGTGATCTTTGACCGGTTTGTCATGTATTAATGCGTGGGCAAAGATATGCATTTTGCTTGCGGCATCTGGAGTTCCATTAATAAGCAATGGTGCTACAAGCACATCACACATTTTTCTGCATTGCATAAATGCTCATTAACATGCACGCTTTGTCACTTGTTTATGCATACTGCAAAGTGTGAACAGGGGCTGTATGTCCAGAGCATACCTGTTAGCCAGACCTCAATTAGTCTCTCAGCTGTCCACAGGCCTTTTACAATGTCAGCTGACTGATGCTCTCTACACCTTCACAACCCATGACGGGATAATCCCATCATGAATCCTCAAGGGGTTAAAGAGGGTCAAGCAGACTCTGTTCATACTTGTAGATCCGGCGGCTGGCTTTACAGTAGACATTATTCTGGTGACTCAGCTGTCGCCAGATAGCTTCTACGATCTGGTAAGGTGACTGCCCCCACCCGACACCCCCACCATGTTTCCTGGGCTCCACTGCCCCTCCCACGGGCCCGGGACTGGCATCTCGGGTGTCGGCAGGAAGCTGGGGAGGAGATCGGTGAGCGTCCATTCATCAATCTCCTCCCTGTACTGCATCACTTCCGGTCCCTGAGTTGTCACTGCTGGACTCCTGAAGCCCAGCAATAAGCTATTGAAGTGCAGTGTGCACTTCAATAACTTATTTATAGTATAAAGGTGATACTAGGGGTCTTTTGGACCCCAGTATTACCTTAAAGAGGACCTGTCACCACCAATATGCTATCACATGGGGCTTGTAAGCCCCCTATGTGATAGCAATTAAAGTAAAAAAAAGTATTAAAAATAATATTAAATGAAATAAATGTAAAAATAGTCCCCTACGAGCACGCGTGTTATCACGTAAACATGCGTTGGGTGCTCCTACGTACGAAAAGGACGATTGCGCTACACATGTTCTAGGGCCAATATGTACGCGTATCTCTACACTGATGACCTCTAGGGGCTTTTAAAGTGTCCTGTATGGACTTTTTGGGGTACTGAATTCTGTCACAGTTTCATGGACGCACACAATTTTTAACCTGGGCATGTTGGGTATCTATTTACTCGAGAAGGCAGGACAAGTGAACAATCTAGGCCAAAATAGCGGATTTGGAAAAATTCTCCAATTCAGCTCACTTTTCAGTTCAGCTATGTTGTCCTAGATGTGTCACTTCTCCTGCCTTCTGCAAACCCTTCACCCTTTAGTGACTAACCCTGATAGTGTTTTAGGGCAATTCATTTTACTTAAGTGCATTTTTCACAAAATTTTGGGGTTTGATAATAAGGTGCACTAATGTTGTGCAACAGAAAAATTTGCAACTGCCACCATTTTATTCTATAGGATTTTAGCTTTCAGAGAATATATAATGCTTTGGGGTTTTAAGTAATTTTCAGGCCTAAAATGTGGATTATAACATGCAAAACAAAAAATAAAAAAGGCTTTTTTCCTTAAGGGGTTAAGGTGCCCATACACTGGCCGAATTTTCGAACGTTATTTAATGTACTGGCCGAAATTGGTCTAGTGTATGGGGCTGTTGGATCCCTTTCAGCCAGCATTCCTCGATCAGCTGATCGAGGGAGCTAGCTGGAAAATGTCTGTGCGATCACAGCCGGCAGCCAATGAGCTGCCCAATCTGATTGGGTATTCTGACAGGTGCCAGTGGCACCTGTTAGAATACAATGCAAACCGAAGCGATTCCTCGATTGACACGCTGTTTGTGTTGATAGAGGAGTCGCCTCAATTTATTTCGTTCAGCCCCCAGGTTGAATTAAAGAAATTGACAGCTGTATGGCAAGCTTTACTCTCTCTCTTCTGTAGTAGCCTGCTTCTGGGTGAAGAGGCTGAGTGTTGCAAGAACACTAAAAAGGTACAAGTGCAGCCTGTTTTTCGTCAACCTATTTGGGTGGCACCCTGTTAGTCAGTAACGGACCTGAGTTTAGTTAGTACCTCAGATGAGAGGATACTTTATTCATTTAATACTATGGAATTTATGTACTTTGTGTACAGGTCAATATGTTTGCCTGATCAAGGGACCATTAATGGTTCCCAAACGTTACTGTTTACTCGTGATACCATGTATTCTTAGCATCTAAAAAAAAGAGTTCTGATACATAGGACCTTGGTGTGCAGGTGACTACATTTGGATTCACATGGTGCCATCCACAGGTCATTCCAGCACCCTTTCGAACATATTGGGATTCTGGTCTGGTGTGTGATGGGAATGTGATTATTTCTGTACAAAGGGCTCCTACATTGAATTGATTTTGTTTGCTGCCTGAATAAAAGTGAGTTTTTACTTATACACATTTACAGTAATACATGACAAGGCATTCTCAGAGCACTATGAGTTAGATGAAGACATTGCGCAGCTGCTTTCAATGTATCTCACTGAAACTTTCTACTGAGCTCTCTGATAAGGGATGATTACACTACGGATGAGTCATTGAGCTGTATAAACAGATGTCTTTCTTTAGAGAAGCAAACCAATGGTCTTTAAAATGTGAAAAGTAACCAAAAGCCCCACCTGCTGGTTGAAAAGCAGAAAGCATGTCTGGGTTTGGCGGTTGCCAGGAGAACGGTACTTGCCTGACTGCATTGTGCCAAATGTAAAGTTTGGTGGAGGGGGGATTATGGTGTGGGGTGGTTTTTCAAGGATTGGGCTTGGCCCCTTAGTTCTAGTGAAGGGAGCTCTTAAAGCATCATCATTACTAAGACATTTTGGACAATTTAATGCTCCCAACTTTGTGGGAACAGTTTGTGGATGGCCCCTTCCTGTTCCAACATGACTGTGCACCAGTGCACAAAGCAAGGTCCATACAGACATGGATGAGCGAGTTTGGGGTGGAGGTACTTGACTGGCCTGCACAGAGTCCTGACCTCAACCTGATAGAACACCTTTGTGATGAATTAAAGCAGAGACTGCAAGCCAGGACTTCTCATTCAACATCAGTTCATGACCTCACAAATGCACTTCTGGAAGAAAGGTCAATTATTTCCATAGACACACTCCTAAACCTTGTGGACGCCTTGCCAGGAGAGTTGAAGCTGTTATAGCTGCAAAGGGTGGGCCAACTCAATATTGAACCCTACGGACTAAGACTGGGATGCCATTAAAGTTCATGTACGTGTAAAGGCAGGCATCTCAGTACTTTTGGCAATATAGTGTATATGTACATGATATACAGTAGTCTATTTATAAATGTTTTCACACAAGATCCAAATTTGGATTTGGATGTAATTGGATTTAAATGGATAAAAGTATGAATCTTGGAATAAAAATACATGCATCTTGTATACAAAAATGTATACATAGATGTATCCTAACTACCACAGTGTAAAAAAACATAATCCAGTCCTGTGAAATTTCATAGGAAGTAATTTGGTCTTTTTTCATTTTGCATTTTCAGTTAAATTTTTACTAGGAAATTGGCCATACTTGCGGAATAACATTCCCACGTATTTGTAAGCTGAGCTGGGCAGCAGGGACTTTGCTAGGTTCACCCCTGGGTCACCTAGGGAGCCCTGACTTGAAATGTTGTGTGGCTTGTAGACATGTGCGATTGGTTTCATTCCGAAACGAAATTCGGACGAATTTTCGGACATTCGGATGTATCCGAATTCTGAATTACAGATATAACGAATGCAAACTAATCCGGATTTCAGTTTCTGAAATTCGTTAGCGGTAGTTCACTCGGATGTTCGTTTCGTTTTCGTTTCTTATTCATTTCGTTCATTCGTTCGTTGCAGCAAAGTGACATTAGGGAAGGAGAAAAACATTTTTTCCCCTCAAATGTCACTTTGCTGCAACGAACGAACGAACGAAACAAATAAGAAACGAAAACGAAAGTTCGAACGAACTACCGCTAACGAATTTCGTCCGAATCCCAATTCCGAATTGACTTTCACACCCGAAACCTGAAAAATGAAATAACACAAAATCCATATCAAAACGAAACTATACTAAACAAATTTTTTGCCAGTGCACATGTCTAGTGGCTTGTACATACGATGGCTAAAAGTGAATAGTGCTTTTTCTTGGCACTCATGTCATGCTTTCTCTCTTGATTCTCTTTTGTCTTTTCTACCTTCCCTCCTTCAAGTCTGTTTTACTATTCCTGCTGCACTTTTCTGCCATTAAGTTATCTGGACCTTTGCTGACAAGGATTCCAAGCCAAAGAACCCACGCTTGTAAAAGCCCCCAAAAATTCCTTGCAATGCCATTGCTTCCACTACACCTTATATTCTGCACCCTAATTAAAATACAGAGAAGTAAACCAATACTTCTTTCATTGGTATGAAATATATTTTGTAGACATGTGCACTGCCAAAAAATTTGTTTCGTTTTAAATTCGGATTTGTGTTATTTCGTTTTTCGGGTGTGAAAGTCAATTCGGATTCGGAATTCGGACGAAATTCGGTAGCGTTCGCACGAACGTTCGTTTCGTTTTCTGTTCTTATTCGTTTCTTATTCGTTTGTTTGCAGCAAAAGTGACATTTGAGGGGGAAAAATATTTTTCTACTTCTCTAATGTCACTTTGCTCCAACGAACGAAACGAATAAGAAACGAATAAAAAACGAACAGAAAACGAAACGAACGTTCGTGCGAACGCTACAGAATTTCGGAAATGGAAATTCGGATTCGTTTGCATTCGTTATGTCTGTAATTCGGAATTCGGATACATCCGAATGTCCGAATTTACGAAAATTCGTCCGAATTTCGATTCGGAACGAAACGAATCGCACATGTCTAATATTTTGGAATCAAACTTGGGTCCAATATAATCAGTAAAAATGAATTGGTCTGAAGCAGTCCTAACTGTAATTTCATAAATACGATGACAGCCCTTTAAAAAGTTCTGGGTGACAAAATGCTTTGGGTCCAGCTTGTCATCACGTGGTACCGGAAGCAATGCTTAAGAATTTCCTGAGGAGGGGAAAGAGCAGAATGGGGAATTGGAACTGTTGCCGAAGGGAAAACTACTGCGTATGTGTATACAAGTTGATTGGGTGATATTCAATGCAAGAAAGTTTTTTTGTACGTTTCTTAATAAACATCATCCATGAGCCAAATCCTTCTGGAATAAAGTTTATAAGATAATATCAGTCCTTATGGGCATAAATATCCCCCCTAACCCTCAAGAAACTCTTAATGTCTGCCCTATAGGACTCTCCTTAACTCAAGTTGTTGTTGTACGTCACAACTGCAGCTAAAAAAACATTATCTAAAGCTTGACTTAGTAATACCCTCTCTATCATTTGGTCAAACATTTAATTCATTGGACATTCTCCAACGAGAAATTGACTGCACGTCTACATGATCAAATACCTAAATTTGAAAAAAAACTTGGGAACCCTGGATCAATCATTTCCTCCCCCCCTCCTTTGACAATCGTCTATTTACCCTTTAAATACAACATCATCCCACATCCTTATTCTTTTATCGGCCGCATAGTGTACCCAAGGATACATCCCTCTTTTCTTTTTTTCTTTTCTTCCCTATTCTTTTCTCTTTCCTTACTTCTATCTTCTACACCTCTTTCTTTTTCAGTTAGTTTCAATATAACCAGTTAACTGTTTACAAATGTTCTCCTTTTTTAAAATTGTTATTTACTTACGTGTATGTAACATGTTATCAATACTCTTGATTTGAGCTAATATATCTCTTTGGTGTTGGACTGAGTATCGTTTCATTAACATGTTCTTTATATATTGTTGAAACTTCAATAAAAATTAGTGAAAATAAAAAAACCATCATCTACAGTTTTATACTATGTGGTGTATACTATTTGTTGATTTCTGAGAAATGTTAAGAGGAACAGTCATATCACTGCAGAGAGGCCCTCCGTGTGAGAACATCTGAAAAAAGCTGCATTGACCACACTAGAGTATTTTAGCTATTGTCAGTTAATAAAAGTGAGCCTATGTCTATCTGAAGAGTGCTGCACCTGGGGGGGGAGGGCGGGGTGATTCACGATCTTCATAAATGAGCGAGGGTGGAAAGATCACGGTGCCTTTGTGTTCATGACAAGGCTGAAGTGTGGATGTGGATACAAATTAAGGATTTGTTGCAGTGACTGCACCTTTTAAGAGTTAGGATACTTGATTTTGTATACTTAAAGTGACACTAAACTCAGGAGGTAAATCTTAAAAACGCATTTAACTACCTTAACTATTAACACAAATGTAGCTTATTTGTGTATCACTCAGCTGTAGATCCTCAAATCAACTCTTAATTGATGCTGACACTGTCCTTCTCTCTGGAAGGTGGCTACTTTAGTTTCCCATGGTCCCTGTGTGTGTTGTAAACCACAGCTCCAAGCTCACTCCCGTGATAGACTATAATTTGAATACAAATTAGTAAACTAAACATGAGCTTGTAGTCCACCATGGGAGCTTCCCTTTATTTATGTTTTGTTTTGTGTATAGAGATTTATTTCAGAGATATATCACATGATTAATGTATATATAGTGCTGCATTTGCATAACTGAAATAAAAAATGATATCCATCATCATTGCTTAAAAAATAATGATTGGGATGATGGCAACAATTACTGCAATAGAGACCGGGGGCACTCAGTAGAGGACCCATGGCAAGTGCCCTGGGTGCCAGGGTCTAGCAATGCCCATGCTAAGGAGGGTATGGAAGAACAGTAGACACCTCTGCAATCCTAATTCCAGTGGAATGTGCCACATGGCTGTGGATCAGGTTCAAATCTAAGTGGTTTCTTTAGACTGTACAGAAAAGCCTATGCTCCAGCAGCCAGTGAAATGTGCTGTAACATGTTCACACATGTTTGATGTCAACTGACCATGGCAAGGGATGTGTCAGTGTGCTTAGTATCTGATGCTGGTGTAGAAACTTTTCTGCATGCTTTGCATGAGTAATACATACCTCCTTCTTACTTCATGGCAGTCTTTGTAACGTGGCGGTTTCTCTAAAATCTTCTTTCTTGGTTGGTAGTCTCTGTAACATTGTAGCCTCACTTGGAGCTCCTCCCACTGGACCAGCGCTGACTCGCCACTGCTCTCCCGCACCGAAGGAAAGTGGAAAAAAAACATAGCGCAAACATCTGGGCATTTTGACAAGTACTTGTCAAAATGCCCTGTTTTTTCCGCCCTCACCCTGCAGCGCCATAAGGCGGCCGCCTGACTTGCCTTGCAGTAGCGCCGGGCCTGAGCCTCACTCCAAAATAACAGACCGTCACATATCAGCCATTCACTTTTGCTCTCATATAGCTGTCACTATAACATGGCATTCTCTTTAATACAACAGTCTCTTTTATTGGGTAGCAATTCCGTTAACATGACAATGTTTTGTGATGTGGCAGCTTTTCTTTTGTAAATTCCATGTAATTATCTCAGTCTTTGGGCAATATTGGAGATACAAAGGTGCAGTTATAAGCCACTTCAGGGGGTCTAGGTTATAACATGTATATTTGGATCAGAAATAGGCATTCTAAGAAATTTATTTTATACTCGCACTTGAGGAAATCACTGACTGTATAATTCAGGTTGCTTTCATGTTTTATCTAGTAACAACTCTTCTCTTCCACACAGCTCCCTCCTCATGTATCACTTCCCCCTCCCTTTTAGATTGTAAGCCCTCGGGGGCATTATTATAATAATAATACAAGTTTGTTTTCAAAAAGCTTTGTACCTGATGTGCATTGTAATGTGGTAGCTTTGCATTGCATTACAAATATATCTTAGATACATTACCGCACATTCATCTCCTCTTATTCAACACTTTTTTCCCAATAGTAAAGTTGTTCTTGTTACTAAGAGTAAGAGAAATTAGAGTTTTTTTCTAGTTGTATAAAACAGATTTATTTTTTTTGATGGCAAAGTGATTTTGGAAAACCTATACTTTCTATTTTAAACGGTACACTCCATAATGGGAAGGGAATGTCTTTATATTAAGCAAGTACAAGAGGATACTTCAAATCTAATTTATCACATAATCTAATGCATTCCCTAGATTTTTCTGAAAAAACATAACCATTACAGGTACTATATATTGTCAGTTTGAGCTGCGTTACTACACAAACTTTCTAATAACTGAATGGTCAGATGGCAGGTGAATTAATTTGTAAAGTCTTCATTCACATTTGTGCATCTGCATTTTCTTGCATTTTTAGCGTGTTTTTGTTGCTCATTATTATGCATTTTCATTTTGGCCAATGAAAACAAAATGAAGTATAGGTTTCTAAGGGGTAAGGGCTTGTTGACATGCACACAAAAAAGCATTAAAATACGTGTTACATGCATTTGTCATGTGTTCCCATGGAGGTCTGTGGGGCTAAAAACAGACACCAAAAAGACATAGCACCAAAATATACATCTGTATCTATTCAAAAGTCACACTGTGGCACAACGCACAGGCGTGGACAGGCCTGTTAGATGGGATCCCTCTTACCATGGGTCCACCAGCCATTTTCCAGTCAATGATTGACAAAATACAGAAACGTAATAAATGCCATAAATAGTTTCCTTATAGGAATCAATAACCCAGCCCTGCATGGTGACAAGGCTGATTATCAATTAATGCAGATGTAAGCGCTAACTGAAAGACATTAATTGCTAAATCATTGTGTGTTATAAGCAAATGCCACTTATTGTTTTAATAAAATACTGTTTTTATCTTTCTTTCTTCCTTTGTTGATGATCTCCGGCAACCTATCTGCAGACATTTGCTGTCTATATTCACTCGCTGCATGCAATGGCTGCATGGCATTTCTCAGGGTGGGTTTTCTGATACAGTGAACCATCCCTGCATAATGTACAGCAGGGCTCAAAAAGTCCTAAGCTACTAGCCAGGCCTTAAAATTACTCGCCACCAGCTGCACCACCTAACCCCTACCCTGCCCCGGCCTTAACTCCGCCAGGTCAGCAGTGTGACGCAGAGTACAAAGTTCAGTAATAACGCACAGTACAGAAGTCAGTGGTGCAATGCAGAATACAGAGGCCAGCTGTGTGATGCACAGTACACCAGTCAGCAATGTGATGCGCAGTGCAGAGGTCAGCAATGTGGTGCGCAGTGCAGAGGTCAGCAATGTGACGCGCACTGCAGAGGTCAGCAATGTGACGCGCAGTGCAGAGGTCAGCGATGTGATGCGCAGTACTGAGGTCAGGGTGTGACGCACAGTAGAGGTATGGGTGTGACGCACAGTACAGAGGTCAGGGTGTGACGCACAGTACAGAGGTCAGGGTGTGACGCACAGTACAGAGGTCAGTACACAGTACAGAGGTCAGCGGTCAGAATGTATCGCAGTGCAGAGGTCACAAAGAAAGTACAGGGACTTACAGTTGCTTTGACTTCTTCTTCTCCTGGTGACGGTGGAGGAGCAGCGAGGTTTCCTACACGTCCAGACGGCTCTCTCTCCTGTGCAGCAGAAGCCGGCCAACTGCAGTTCAGCAGTCTTCCTCTCCCACCAATGGCAGCTGAGGTGGGCGGAGCAAACTGCTGTGGCCGCCAAGGAGCCCAATCGAAACGGGCACAGACGAAGGCAGTCAAGCTTCTTGTTCTCTTCTCCCCGCCGCCACAGTCTTAAAGAGGCCCCCCTCCCAGTCCACATCACACAATACCGTAAACAAATCCTTTATTTGGGAAAAAAAGAACACAACACAGGTTTTTGACAAGTCTTTTATTAAAAAGTCCAGCGGTGTAATCCCAAGGTCAATCACATCATCCAGTGATGTAGATCCACGTCAATCACGATGGACGACGCCTGCGGAATCAACAAAAGAAAATACCCGACGCCTGCCGTTACGACAGATCACGATAAACTCTTGCCACAAATTACATCTCTGCTCCCAAATGTCAACAAAGTCACCATGCTGGTATATATGAGCAGTCTCAAAATGCTATTGTGTGGTTATGCACCAAAATGTTTTAACCATTTTAGAAGTCATCTTTGTAAGCAGAACACTTGCAGTCACCCCATCCACACCTGTGTCTAATCCTTCCTGTGTAGTCTGTTTTCCCTTAAGCAATGTGGCCTTTTCCAGGCATAACTTCCTTTTGTTTGTATGATAATATTACCATGATGAATCACTGTTTTCATTTCACTGGCTTCTCTGACTGGCGGAATAAGCAATATTATTTCCTTGAACCTGAAAACATGAATTGTTCTTGTTATTCTTCAAAAAGATGTTTGTAAAACACGTACAGCTGGAGAGCACTGCAATGTACTGATCACATGAATGCAGTCTGTGAGCTATACTGAACATTATAGAATCTGCAAAAAAATCCCATATCAATGATGTTCCAATAAAGAACTCCGCCTTCCATTTAGATTTAAAACACATTTCCAGATGTAGCATCCTTGCCAGCTATTGATTACGCCTTTCTGTTGCTTTGTTCCCCTCAGCTGAAGATCAGGCTTGCATTCTCTCCCTGCCAAAATGACATTCTGAGTAGGTGAAACTGGTGTGAGAGGGGCTGGATGAGGTTTTCTGTTGATACTTCTATTGGCAGACAGTAGTACATAAGATTGCCAGAATTCCACTGGGCACTTTTCCAAAACAGAGCTGAAATTGTAGATGTATTTTTTATATGGATTTGTGTGGAATTTGATGTTAAATATTTTCAAGACAAAACACATACATCATATGGAAAAAATATTAAATATGTATTTGTCAATGGCGAATGTTATACGGGTGGGACAGCAGCGAGTCAGACTTAAAATAAGGGGTTCATTATACAAAGTAAACATACTTTATACAACAGAACTTCCATCTACTGCAAACTACAAGCCCAATACAGAAATAAAATATCTTCCATTTTGTGCGGTTTTGTTGCAGTAGCTGCAAAAAAAGTATTATTCAGCATTGTTTCAAGACTTGCTTTGCATGGGTTATAATGTGAAATAACAAAAGCGGCAAGTGATTAAAAAATATATTACAGGTTTTTTTTTACCTGTCAGTACGGGCAGGAGAATGGTGGCAGCTATAATAATAATCCAACCAAGCACTCACAATATACTCCCATTTTAATATCCCACTGACAAAAATCAACCATTAGGGATTTATATATAAATCATTGCTCCTAGGAACAGCCAAACTTTGCTTTAATTTTTCCATTAAAAGACCTGTAGAAAAGGATACAAATTCTGTTTGAAATCCCCCAAAGAATGATAAGGGCCAGAGTGGTATGGGGCTGCACTCACCAGCTGTCCAGCCACGGGATCCATCTCCTCCCCACATTGATCCAGTAACAAACAAACAGGCCACACTCAAATGGTGTAGTTTTTTTTTTCCATTAATAAACTTTATTGTAGAATGGACATGGCGTGTAATGCATCTTTACTCCCATTGAGCTCTGTTCCTCATCTAAATTCTACTTGGTTTTGCCAGGGTTTTTTATTGATAGCCACGAATATTGTGCAGTGGCTGGACAGTATGTAATCAGCTTTAGTAAATTAAGAGAAAAAGACGAAGCAGGTTTTATCATTGAATAAACATTAGTGTTTCATCTGCTAGACAATAGCCACAAATATTGTACAGTGGCTGGACTGTATGTAAGCAGCATGATAAAACTGCTATTTAGGTGACACCACATAATATACTACAAACAGGGGGTGCAATGCAGGATTGACCCTGCAGAAAAATAAATTTACTAATTTGGCAACTGTGGAAAAATTAGGTATGGGAAGTTGTTGATACCAGCATCATTGCAGTTCTTCTGCCCACCTCTATGATTGGAGAGAATACAGTACACACATCCTGACTGAGGAGCCACTGAAGTGGTGAAAAAAACAGATCCCTACAGCCAATCCTTGTCCTGTATTCACACAAAAACAGTACTCATTACAGTCCGCTGATACAAGTGCAGCCACTGTGGCATGACCAAGGTAGAGTTACAGCATGTGGGCATATCATATATTAGGTGGTTGGTTGGCAGGAAGGTTGTGTTGCCACATTTCAGCCAAGCAAGCACTAGCTAGGCATGACAGCCTATAGTGGCTGCATACTCTTGCTGATATCCTGGAAGTGTGGTTGAGTGACACAAAGACATTAACCTACAAATGCAGATGGAGGGTAAGGATGGCCTTCTGGTCAAAAAAATGTTGGCTGGTACCAGCCACTGTGTTACAGAACAGATCAAAAATGTGTGAAAAGGGTGCAGACTTCACTTGTTGGAATGTGAGAAGCCGTGAAGCCATCAATTGTGACAAGCTATCATTGAGATGCTGGGCATGGGGGTGACTGAATATTTTTTTGTACCCTCCAGCAGCTGTGGAAGAGGCACCTGCCTGGTCAAGGATGTCTAGAGCTGGAGACAGTGGGGTGGGGTTAGGAGCCTTAGAGCATTGTTAAAGCTTATACTTCGACTTACTAAGCATGGCCCCATGCTGACCCTTTTCTCCTCTTGATGTGCCATTAGCTATGCCTCTCAAACCTCTTGTAAAACTTTCATCTCTAATCGTTTAGTTGTCATCTTTAATCGTTTAAACCTGAAGATGTTGCAGTGGATGCAGATGGACATTCTTGTGGAGTGGCAGAGGAGGTAGAAAGGGAGGTTCAGGTGCCTACCAGCATCACTCTCATGTGCTGCTCCCACCGAGCTTTGTGGTGAACAGTCATCTGTATCCTCATACATGTGGTACCAGAATGACTGCAAAACCCTACAGTTGATGTGTGAAAAATGTCCAGACTGCTGAGGTCTGCAGAGTGAAACTGGGGTTTCCAGTGGCCTATACCTGTGCAGCAGTGCCATCTGAGGAAATATGGGGGTTGCTCCCTCCATTCCTTTGCAAGCTGCCCCTGGGTGACATCTTGCTTTACTGCTGTTTTTCTTCTCCCTCATTTTCCTCCTCCTCCTACTATCTCAGGCACCCAGGTAAGGCCTGCCACCTCATCATCCCCACTTGGCAGTAGGCTGCAGCTGCAAGAACATTACTGGCAATTGTTTCACTCGCTTGCTGTCCTCTCCCTCCATGCTCCTGGTACTCTCTTTGTCAACATGTTATAAAATGAATTCCTGTGCATCCTCATGCAGCAGGTTTCCAATGGTGTGCTCAAATAGTTCATCTGATTTCTCAATGTCAGTTTGTAGGGCAACGGCAGGATTACGTGTGGGAGAGGAGTAAAGAGGCACATTTGCAGCTGCTGATGACACTGTGCTACTCTGTGCCTGGGAGAAGGAGGAGGATAAAGGCTTGATTATCCATTCCATCACCTCCTCTATGTGCTCTGGCTCTATAGCATGCCAACTGCCAGAAAAGAATCACAAAAGTGCCCTGCTTGTCAAAGGTACGGGCCAACCACCGATTTGGCCCAATTAATTCGGAAGCTGCTTGCACCCTAATAGCTCTGCCTCTCCCTTTAGGTCTTCCAGGCATGATGGAACGAAGGGATTGCCTAATTTTATTACCAGCTATCGCAATAGGGGGATGGAGATGTGGTGTACTATACAATTCAGTGATTTAGGGAAGTAAACTTGTCTACAATAATATGAGGTGATGTGCTGCTAACAAAGGACAGCTTGCCTGTGTCATCAACAAGTTCATGTTGCTAAGCCCCCCAAGAAAATCCTATAGAAATAAAATATACCTCCCTTTTAAACACATTATTACTACTACAATAAAAAGATGTAAAAAAAAAAGGTGAGAGAAATAAAATAACAAAAACCAATAAACCAATAAAAAACAAAGGGGGGGACAGCAGCTACACAGCAACTGAAGTTAGCCCTTACAAGAACTGTTGGGTCTATTCACTGTGAACACAATGTGTGGTACATTCTGCAATGTACCTCACAATAATGGGACACTGAATAGCACAGTGAGTACAGGGGAAGGGTGGATACTGCATTCTCACTATCCCACCACACTGCAATTCATTGTAATGTAGCCGTGGCACAATACAGCATTGCTATAAATAGCACTGTACAGCAGTCACTAATCTTTCCCTGAAATTTCACTGAATGTCAACTGTTCCTACACACACTAACAAAAGGCTGATGGGGGAGCTTACTGTTATAGGGAAGGGGCTGCCACATTTGCAAACCCCGTAACCTGCCATACTATGCCATCTGACCACAGTTCACATGTCATGCAGTACAATTTAATAGTTCACTTTTGGCGCTTTAGCAAACATGCCCATAAGTTTGCCACTCGGGCAAACTGCAAAGTTTTGTGGTGCTGCAAGGTTCAAACCTCATCCCTGCCTATTAAAAATACTAGAGATGATTAGATACCAAAACTAGTATCTGTACCGATACTGATACTGGGCATTTTCACATCAGCCTTCTGGGGAACCACATGGCTAACAGCGCAGCCCTGCATACCTTTCTCTCCTAAGATGAACACCGGTACTGACTGCAAGACCAGCCCATAGAGGCACCAGGACAGCAGCACCATGCAGCCCTCTCCAGGGAAGGTAAAACTTGGGGGGGGGGAGAGATGCAGGGCACAGATTGGGGGGTGCAGAGAGATGGCGGAGGCACAGATCAGGGAGCAGAGATCAGGGGTAGAGCAGAGCAGGGTTCCCCTGGGCACGGCAGTTCTGCTCTTAAGATCTACAGATCATTCCACCTCATCCCATCCATGGTACATGTTATCTGACTGCGGAGGATACCTCCTCAACCCAGCCATGGTCCGTTATCTGACTGCACAGCATTCCTCCTCATCCTAGACACAGTACAATATTATCTGACTGCAGATCATTCCTCCTTATCGCAGCCATGGGACAATGTTATCTGACTGCAGAGATTTGTAGTCCTCTGTAGCTGATGGTATTATTCTGCATTGTTGTATAATGTATTGCTTGGATTTTTTAGCCCCCCTACGGCTTGGAGTCAGTGGCAGAACTACCAGGGGGCGCAGTGTTTGCAGCTGAGACTGGACCCTGGTGCTCCATCACTGTCCTAAAATCATTAGTCTGTATTATTTAGAAAAACTGTCACACAAAGGTATCAGCAAGTAATTGCTATCGGCAAGTATTTGAGGAAAGGTATCGGTACTTGTACTTGCTTTGGAAAAAATGGTATTGGTGCATCCCTAAAAAATACCCTTAGGCTGTTAATAAATGTTTTATCTATAAGAATGAATACGATTTTCTCTATCCTTACATTAATGTGGAACAAGTAGAATTCATTACCAAAAGACAAACTTTGATCATACGCTTTGATCACACAAGGAAGATTTTTCATCAAATTTCAGCAGTGCATTCCTGCTGGGAAAAAGAGAGTAACATTGTATGTTATTATCAGTTTATCACTGCTATGGTTCTTAATTAAAGCTAAATCAATGTACCTATTTTGGAAAAGCGTGGAGGGCCATTAACTATATACTAAAATGAAAAATTCTGTTATCATGTAAAGCAGCCTTGTCACCATTTACAAAAAAAATCCTACAAGGAAATATACTATATATGTATGTACACTGAGTGACCAGATTATATGACCTGATGTTGGTAAACAATAGTATTTGGTATATTTCGAATATGGTTTATGGACTCTGTCACTATCCACCTTACAGTCAAGTGGACATATTTTGTTGTATTGGGAACAATAGGGCCGCATCAACAAAGGCCCACCACAAAAAATATTGCCATTGGGCATACCGAGGAGATTCTGGCCAGCCTGGCTGAACACAATCAGGCAGAGGCACCGGCAGCTCTGTAATCAGGCATTTTAGGCAGCCCTTTGCTTGGAGTCCCGGCAAGGGGCGAGTGGCCACCTAATTAGAGAGCCACCTCTGCTGCTTCCTGTCTAACTAGGGTTGCCACTTGTCCAGGATTCACCCGGACAGTCCGGGTTTTGAGTCCTGTATGTGCTGTGTCTGGGTTTCAAGCCAGTTTCTGAAATCCAGACACAAGATGTCATGATGTCAGATAGACAGGGGCAACCACGGGGTCCTGGTATTTCAACTAGAGTGCATGGAGGAGGCACAGGACCTGGAGGGATGCTGGAACTTGGGCAGCAAAGAGGCGTCTGAAACTCAGCGTACAGATAAGTTTTGAAGGGCACAGGGGTTGTGCTTCAGGCAGATGCCTGCTCGCTATTTCTCCTCGCTCTCTCTCGTGGCTTTCTCTCCTTACTCTCTCTCCTGGCTGTCTCTTCTTGCCCTCTCTGCCGACTGTCTCCCCCTCGCTCATCCTCCTGGCTGTCTCTCCTCACTCTTTCCCCTGGCTGTCTCGCCTTGCTTTCTCCCCTGGCTGTCCCTCCTCGCCCTCACCTCTGGCTGTCTCTCCTAGCTCTCTCTCCTGGATATCTCTCTTCAGCCTCTCGTCTGTCTTTCTTCAATCTCTCCCCTGGCTGTCTCTCCTCTCTATCCTGGCTGTCTCTCCTCGCTCTCCTGTATATTCTCAAAAACAATTGCTGTGCAGCACAACAGTGTTTGGGCTTAGCTTGAAGAAAAGGTGGTAACCTTATGTCTGACTGCCCGACAGCACCAGGCCCATAATGCTCTAAATCCAGCCCTGGGAAACATACATACAGCTGCCTTGAATGAATTTAGTGAATACATGTTGTTCCACCTTTAAGGAGGAATTGGATTAACATCCATATAAGCATGCTCCCGAGTCCCAATGTATTAATTGTTATATACTCTATATCCACAACATCAGTGGTTGTTTGCATTAGAGTGCAGACCACACTGCACAGAGGTGTTTTGACCTTGTGGCTTTCCCATATATCTGAAAATGTATGAAATTTAAATCTCTGTTCACTGAAATATTATAAGCAGGATTTCATTAGATTTTTTTCAGCTGGTACTGAATACTGCATACTACTTCAATCCTAATTAGCTTATCATAAAACACATTCACTTTGACCTTTTAAAGGCTGATAAGCTACTCCTTATTAAATAATAATTTATAGTAAGTTAGACGATTAATGTACTTGTGTATAGTTATCCTTTAAAGTACAGCTAAGGTCAAATCTTAACAAAAACACATGCAGCGCATATCTGCAATATATGCATATTCCCCCATCTTTTATTCCTTTAAAACCCCATGAGTACTGAAAAAGTCATCCAGAAATGCACTCTAATTTTGTCTTGAGGAATGAAACCACATGCCTTTTTGTGGACAAAAATTGCAAGACTTGGGGGTCTATTCACAAAGCTGGCGAAGGATCTAGCCGTAGCTTCGGCCGATCCTTCAGCTAACTTCGGCCCCAGGACCCCTTCGGTTCAGTATATAAAGAAAAAGAAAGAAAAAGCAGTGTTTCTCTCCAGGGCAGCCGGGAGAGGGAGGCTCCCAGAGCAACCGGGAGAGTTTTTTTTTTTTACGGCAGCACAACCGCCGGACAATAGAAAACTGTTGCGCTCAGCGGCAATCGGCTATTCACTCAATGCTGTTCGGCATCTATAAAAAAAGGCCAAACAGCAGTGAGTAGCCTGCCGGAGTTGCGGCCCAGCCGATCCAGATGTTGGATCGGCTGAGTCGAACTCCTGCACTTCAGGTCAGCCGAACCTGCTGAGCATGTTCGGCCGACCCGAAGCCATGCGAAGCAAGCCAATGTACGGCTGATTTCAGCCGATGTACAGCTGAAATCAGCCGTACCAGCCTGAAGTGAATAGCCGAACAGTGTTCGGCTCACTTCACTTCAGGTCGGTCATTCACTCGGCTGCCTACAGCAGCTTAGTGAATAGACCCCTTGGTGTCAGCTCTGCCCAGTTGTCTGTTAAACTACTGAATTCCTCCCATTCTCCTCGTCTTCACAGCTTAGGGACTCATTGTTCTGCAGTGCCAGATAAGAACTTAATCTTTAAAACCGTGTGGTGATAGGGCTTTCAAAGTGTACAAGGTGTAGTAGTAAACATTACTTGCCAGATAAGAACTAAGTGGACTCCTTGAGATAACATAGGAAGTGTTCACGGTACACAGAACAGCTCTGAGTTTCTAACATGATCAATAGGTTTTTTTTTGCACTTAAGGTACAGCTATGACAAAACGCTTTCAATTATATACTTAACAGTAGCAGCAAAAAAGTCTCTATCTTGGCGCTACTCAGGATCCCAGCAGTTTTGAGCAGTTATATGTGCTTCCACAGATTCTGGGGACTGCTAATAAAGAGGGATCGGGGCTTCCCACGACAATTGTCACTAAAATATACAAAACAGAGCGCTGCCTGTATATGTAACACCATAAATTAAATGAGGTATAAAAACAAGTGAATACACTATACACCTATAGATTTTCTGCAGATTTTCAATGGTCAGATGGAAGAAAATGCCACAGATTCCTCCATCTATGCTAAACTGTGTGGATGGAGGAATCTCCCACTGGGCCACTCACAGTATCTTGCTAGTCGGCCCCCCTGGCTCTCAAAACACCTGAACAATGCTTGCAGCCAATCAGATTGTTCTGGTATTTTGACAGCCATCAGTACACAGTTTATCGTAGATGGAGGAATCTGTTGCACTTTTTCCATTCGACCATAGAAAATCTGCAGATAATCTATAGGTGTATGGCCTGCTTTACTATAATTATTTGAAAGGGATAATCACTTTGTTCACAAGACTTACACATTTAGACAGTTTACAGTGGTCAAAGGCTTTCAACACTGATTTGGTGCAACAAATTCAAATGAAAGCAAAGGGAAACTTTGCAATGTGGTACAGTGTTGCCTGCTACTGTAACAGTGCATTGGGCTGCCATTTACAATTAATGGCAGTGCACTGCAGTACAGATGTTACCTCATGTAATGGTAACGTGTTTTATCACACATAAGCCCAATGCAAAGATCTAAATGGGCTCTTTACGGTAGAAAAGAGGTATATGCAGGCTGCTTTCAATGCCTGCTTTTAACTTATGTTGGCTTTCTAAAAGTACCTTTACTGCAGGTTTAGCTTAACCACTTCAGGATTTTAAATGTAGGCAACATGTCCTTTGAAATTTTCAACAAAGATCTCCTACATTCCGCTCCTCTGTTCCTGCCACTATTACTGGCAATTGCTGGCTGTCAAAATGACATCTGGGATTTATGTATTATATGAATTGTGAGGAAGTCAAAGTACAGCCGTTTAAAACGACACTTGCAGATAATCTGCAATTTTCATTGAGTATTAAAGTATATTAATGTATTGTTACATTGTGTTTGCTATTTCATTCATTTGTCAATTAAAGCCATGACCTTTTATCTTCATATGACATCTGTTAAAGAAACCTTTTTAGTAAAGAATTTTTTTTTTGAAATAAAATGAATTCCTGTGCAACCACTATTTAACCCTTCGGTAACTGTGATCATCCCCTTAGCCATTATTTTTCTGCTGATTTTCTATACCTATTTTTTTAACATTGAATGTCCATTTTTATTGTATTTTCATTTGGTTTGTTTGTTTGTTACCATTATGGTTTGTATCAGGAACATAAAGTTAGTGTCATTTTAGATGAAACAAATTATATAATGAAATGTATACCTTTTACTTACACTAAAACCTATTTTTTTCAAAACTAACAGTGGTTTAAAAAAACAGCAAAATTTTTTCATTATTTATATATTTTTCTATACATCAAATATAAAATAATTTCATTTTTGCAAGGCAAAGTTTGCAAAAAAAACAAAAACTAGTTATTCCTGCCAAAAACAATGTATGTATTACTTTTTTATCTTATGGGATGACAAATTATCAATGAATAAACAGGCTCATAATGGAAATATGTATACATTTAACCTTTAAATTATTAGACTCTCTGAGGAGAATTTATCAAAACGGGGACAGACAAAATCTGGAGTAGCTGTGCACAGCAACCAATCAACTTCTCTCTTCAGTTTGTTCAGTTAAGATTTGGAAATGAAAGAGAGAAGCTGATTGGTTGTCATGCACAGCTGCTCCAAATTTTGTCTGCCCCAGTTTTGATAAATTCCTCTCTCTGTGTATGGCATGTAACAAAAATGAGTGTTGGCAAGGGAATGGTTATAGCTAATTAACTTCTAATATTACAGCACAATATAACAATTGAAATGTTAAATATCAAAATAGGTGTACATATAACACAATATAAGTGCTAACAAAGTAAATCACTCAAAAAAGGGGTGTTTAATAATGTGTCTTATAACAGTGTCCAAATACTCGAAAGTGTCATATTATATTAAATTGAAGAATACTATTCCTTAGATTCTAAAGGAAAACATGTTTTCACTTACTTACTGTCACATTGGGATTTATGCACATGCACAAATGAGACCCCAAAGCTGAAATAATCTAAAACAGTAATGATCAGACTGAACGAATAGTAGAAACGGCATGGCTAAGCCACACATTCATATTTCTTTGGTTGGGGCAGAGATAACTATGGGAGCCTGGCTTTTTATTAAAGTCTCAAAGCAAATACTCACCAGCCCATAATGCAGAGTATCAGACCTGAATGCCCCTGTGAGATCTTTCCTGTGTCTCTAGAACTAGAAGTCCTAGTACAATAGACCCCTACTCCATCCCAACTTACAACTACCAGAACTCCCACACATTTCTAGTTTTCTATACTGTCTCTGTGTAACTCTAAGTTCCTGTATGCCTACACTTTGGTATCTCTCCTCTTTGTGGAGCTGCAAGCCCCAGCATATTCCACTGATGACTTTCATTTGACTGTAGAACTAAAAGTAGCTGCATCAGCCCCACAACATCTTTAAAGCATCTACATAGCTACAAATCCAGCACTTGCCATCATTTATGGCTTCAGTCTAGTCTATTGTGATCTAAGAGTCATTTAGATGACCCCCATATGAATGGCCTAGTTACCTTCCAACTTTACTAAATGGTCATCTGCACAAGTGTTGTGACACTCTATTCAATAGATAATATACATTTTTGGAAGAAATACAGGTGAAACTCGAATAATTAGAATATCGTGCAAAAGTAATTGCAGTAACTTCTGCAAAAGGGGCCCAAACCAAGTACTGAGTACATATGCATGCTTGTACTATTCAGAGGTCCGATATTGTTCTATGTACAATCCTTGTTTTATTGATTGCACTTAATATTCTAATTTTTTGAGATTGTGGATTTGGGGTTCTTGGGGTTTTCATGAGCTGTAAGCCATAATCATCACAATTATGACAAATCACGGCTTGAACTATCTTGCTTTGCATGTAATGAGTCTATCTCATATATTAGTTTCACCTTTTAAGTTGCATTAGTGAAATAAATGAACTTTGCACGATATTCTAATTATTCAAGTTTCACCTGTATATTGTGTTTACCAGCAGGCCAATATTTTTCACACCTGTGCATTTTTTTTAAATTCACACTTTTTCATAGTCCCATGTGTTATAAATGGAAAACTGTGCTCAACTTTAAATAATACAAATTGTCTTAATTTACTGTTTATGTACATATAAGGTACTTACCAATAAGCCAGTACAGGTACAAGCGTGCAGCCCTGTCCTCAGGATTATGGGTAAACATGTTGTAGCCAAGGGTCACATGGTGTTATCCGGATGCATGCCATGTGCACGAAGATATGCACGTGACCATGTGACCATACTTTTCATTACTTTGCGTATGCGCAAATGTAATGTAAATGTTGTGCGCAGATGTTAGCGTGCACACGTGCATACATCAGTGATATTAGATGGCCTATAAGAATCAGTTTGAGCACTGAGCCAGTTGCTGACTGGTCTTCAGCTTTAACTTGTTCCTGTGCTATCCGTTTCCTGTGACTCTGTTTACCTGTGCATGACCCTGGCTGACAACTTTGACTCTGCTTTTGGACTTCTGATTTGGTACTTTACTTGATCCCCAGATTTACTAATGTATGACCAGCCCTTGACCCTGATCATGCTTCTGACCATTGATTCTGCAACTCAACTGTCTGATCCTTCTGTGCATGAGCCCGGCTTGTGGCCTCGACCCAGATTACCAGTTCAACTCCACTCTGAGCTAGCAACGCATGGTAACTAAAGTTCCCGCAACATCAGTTCCTGTGGATGCATTACCCTGGTCAACGCACTCAAACCGCAAATCATTTCTTCGGCACTCAGGCTCCCCTGAGTCTTCCACTCACCTGTTACCATCTACGGGGTGTTGGTCTGGTAGTGCAAGAGTAGCCCCCTATTCAACTCAGGCTCCAATCAGGTACATGACAGTACTGCTGCATATAATGCATTGAGAGCTAGAATTTAAACATGGACTTTATAATCCCATAGTTTGGATGCAGGTTCACCCTAAAGTTTATGTAAAACCAAAACTTCTATTTTAGTTAAGGATAGAATAGGTAATGAATAGGACCTATCTCACATGTTTCTGTCTGTGTCTTGTCAGGGAGATTTCTCTTCTCTTCCTGCCCTGAAACACAGCAGGGGTTGAAAAAATATCTCTCCAAAGCAGAGGGATAACCCACAGTCACCAGAGATGTTTTCTAATTGGACAATTTCCTTCATCTCCTGTGAAAAATTTTGAATAACCAAACACAATATTAGTTGGTTGCATTAGTTACAATCTAAATCTTTTGCATAACCCATAAAACTTAGCTTATTTTTAAGTCTGTATACTTATGATTCTCTCAAAAAATATTGTGCACCCAGTGTGTAGCTTTCTGAGGGAAGGTGGTCTCCTTATCCTAGGTCCATCTGCACTCCCGATCGCGGGATCACCTGCGATTATCGTACGATAATCGGCAGGTGTATGGGCACCTTTACTCTAAGGGCCTATTTACACTTTGCCACTCTTGTGCTTTGTGTTAACATGTGTTGGGTCACATGTTAATTTGTGTTAATTGTGCTAATTCTAGGCACTAGAATGAACTAAAAAAAATGGACATCCAGCAGTTTTATTGCACAACACATCACAACGCATGGAAGTGAATTACTGTGCATTGTTATGCATGTGTGTAGTAGCTGCATTGCATTAGTACATTGGGGTGCTATTCGAAAAGAATGACACCGCAATGAGCTAATGTAACCCAGATTTTGGAGGGCCCAAACAACTGACCAAAAGCACAAGGCACCTCCCCAGATTTCCAAATCCTGCATACTTTCTTCGATTTTTTTTAAAGTGGTGAACTGCGGAAAGCAGCAAAACATTTAAAGAAAGTAATGCCTGATAAAAGGAATGCCTGGTATTGTTTATTGTTGATTTTAAAGTGTTGAAAGTAATGCAGGATATTTGTAATTCTGTATTATTTAGCATGGCATCATTGTAGAAGAATGTCATCCTTTTGAATTTAACATGGCTAGGTTCTGTTGATACAAAACAATACAAAAGGTCCCTGGCACACATTCAAGCTTGCCAGCATTAAAGCTCTCACTGAACTGTTTTAAAGCCCACTTTAGGCTGGGTCCACCCTGCACTGCATGGGTTAAATGCTCATTTGCATAGGAGGCATAGGAATAAGGTGAAATACAATTTTTCTGTTTCCCAAAGTCTTCCTCATCTCCGTACGACTGGTCCCCGGAAGCTGCCTCACTTCAATGCCTGGCCAGTTGTAGCTATCTGACTTCATCATGCACAGTTCTATCTATGGCACTGCCATATCTCCCAATTTTCTGAGATGACAAAGAGGAACTCCCGACACCACAAAGTATTTAGGCAATAGACAAACCCCTACTATATCTCCAGTTATGTGGCCCATTAGGAATTTATATGATTGGTTATAAACCAAGAATTGTCTTTTTTCACTGTTACTTTTCCTTTATACTTTAATAGAACATAAGATAAATAAAGAGATAACATGAAGCTTTTAGTGCAGAATCACATAGTAGGTAGTTAAATAGAACCTTTTCATACATATCTGTACATCGGACCAAAAAGAGGGACAACTTGAAGAAAAGAGGGACAGAAGGATTTTTTTCCAAATGAGGGACATTTGGGAGGTATGGACTGCTGTTGCTCTGGCAATTCCAATATGGCAGTACTTAGTGACTGGTAACATGGCACTGACAATAATACAAAATTGCTGGCTTAGGATAAATTACTCTGAGTTTACGTGTGCATTGGTGCTGTGCTAAAGTAGCACAATATTCTGAAATAGGGACCCATGAGTTTTGCCCAGGATCAATTTGTGGCTACAACTGACCCTAAAGACACACCATGTGATTGAAGATCAATAACTATGCATGCAGCTTTAGCACACCCTGCAGTTCAGTCTCTGAACATTTTATTATCACATGGGTATTGGTCCTACTATAGTATTTCTACACATGCGCAGTATAATAGTGCGCAGTATAAAACTTCAAGGCAAGCTTCAACACTGTCAGACGTGCACAGCTTTGTCAAAAACTGTCAAAATTGCAGAATGACAAATTATTTTCATTTTCAGTTATCAATGTGCAACTCCACCTTTTGTTTTTGAACAATAGAAAATCAGCTTTTAGTACAATATTCTTCACTGACACTGTCCCTCACAGACTTAGTACTCTGTGCTAATCTAACGCTGGTCCTCAATGATACCTAGGGGTCTATTCACTAAGCTGCCGTAGGCAGCCGAGTGAATGACCGACCTGAAGTGAAGTGACCCGAACACTGTTCGGCTATTCCCTTCAGGCTGGTACGGCTGATTTCAGCCGTACGTCGGCTGAAATCAGCTGTACATCGGCTTGAGTTCGACTCAGCCGATCCAACATCTGGATCGGCTGATCTGGAAGTGCAGAAGGAGTTCGACTCAACCGATCCAACATCTGGATCGGCTGAGCCGAACCTCCGGCAGGCTACTCACTGCTGTTAGGGGTATTCTGAAAGATGCCGAACAGCAGTGAGTGAATAGCTGTTCCCTCAGAGGTACCGAGCAGAACAGAAATAGAGTGAAAAAAGTTTTTCCGGGGCGACAGGGAGAGTTAGCTGTTTGGAGATCAGTGTCCCTGGTTAGCAGGTAACCAGGGACGCTGATCTCTCTGCAAGTGGCCGGAGCCAGCCGTAAGATCACGGCTGGCTCCGCCCAGATGTCAGAAGCAGGCTGTCGGCCGGCCAATGGCTTTCAGCATCGGCCAGCTTCGGCTTTCAGCATATACGCTTGGCTGGACTGAGCCGCTCGGCCATGTTCGGGAGCTGTAGGGGCTATTGTGAATAGCCGGTACAGCACCCCTTCGGTTCTACTGAACCGAAGGGGTCCTGGGGCCGAAGCTAGCCAAAGGATCGGCCGAAGCTACGGCCAGATCCTTCAGCAGCTTCGTGAATAGACCCCCTAGTGTCATCCAACCTACTTCCTGTATGTCTAGGCAGTTGTGGGGGAGGGGGACACATTGGTTGAAGAGCACAAAAAAGCTAGGGCTGGGCTTAAAGACAGAACTAAAGTCCTCAGATACTCGCCTCACCTTTGGCAATGCAATGTTTGTGAGTTCCCTCGCTGGTACTGACATCCCGTCTTCTACCAGGTACCAGGTCTTCGGCAATCTTGATTGGCCAGCGGGGTAATTTTAGGGCCATTAAAGCAAAAGCAAGCAATACGTATATTTCCAATAGAAAGCCATGGCGACTGTTAACTACATGTTTCTCTGAGGCTGCTTTGCTGGTTCTTTCTGGGTTGTGTTTCAGGAAGATTTACCTTGATTGCTTGACACATCTTATTTCTGCTGATCATTGGGTTGAAGATAGAACACCTGGCCAATGGGTATGTTTTTTATATTCACTCCTGTCATTAGGCAGTGCTAGCAGTTACCTCAGAACTGTCAGCTGGACTCACCTCTGGATTATATATGATTATCTACAGCCTTCCTATGGGATCTTTTGATTTTTTACCTTGAGAAGGTCAATCTTTATGGAGTAAAGTCACCTAGTTTGTGGGTGGACAATGGTTGGTAAATGGTAATTTGGTTGGTGTAAGATATCACTGTTTAAGTCTTGAAGACTAAACAAGTTGACCTGTTAATAGTTAAAGCATATCTACACCCAAAAGCAAACATTTTCTATATTGCAGCTTACCTATTCTTAGAGGTGGCGGCTTCATTAGCTTTCTTTGTTTCATTTATTTTCACCTGGTAATCCAGCCAGTAAGTGTAGTAAGCAAAAGACCAAGCTGTCCAGCACAACTGGGACTAAGACAAACTGTTAAACATTGACTGAGGTGCTTATAATGATCTGCTTTTTTATTCATACTGAAAAAACCTTGACTGCAAAAGGACAAAAAGTTTTTACTGTAACTGCTTAAAATTGTTAGCTAGAGTTCTGATTTAAACTGTTAGTCGAGTCCATCCTAATCTGCTGCTCCATCTAACACTACCCTCTCTATAATTTGACAATGCTGCTGTCCGGCATTTATTTTCACCTGGTGATCCTGCCAGTAACACACTTCCTGTCCAAGGGTGGCTCCATTGCTCCTCTTTACTGGAGCCTACTTAAGATAGGAAGTGTGTTACTGGCAGGATCACCAGGTGAAAATAAAGGGGAAAAAAGCCTAAATAAAGTATTGGTAAGCTGCAGTATATTACATTTTTGTTTTTGGGTTTAGATACACTTTGGTATGTAAACAGTATGTATTGTTTGGTAATAAAGGTTAAACTATGGGGCCTATTCACGAAGCTGCCGAAGCAACTGGCCGTAGCTTCGGCCGATCCTTCGGCTAGCTTCGGCCCCAGGACCCCTTCGGTTCAGTAGAACCGAAGGGCTGCTGTACGGGCTATTCACAATAGCCCTCGAACTCCTTCTGCACTTCGGGTCGCCGAACATGCTGAGCATATTCGGCCGTCCCGAAGCCACGCTGATGTACAGCTGATTTCAGCCGATGTACGGCTGAAATTAGCCGTACCAGCCTGAAGTGAATAGCCGAACAGTGTTCGGCTCACTTCACTTCAGATCGGTCATTCACTTGGCTGCCCTCGGCAGCTTCGTAAATAGACCCCTAAATTTCATGGTTAAAATATATTTAAACTTAATAAAGGGGCCATGATCTAAGGTTTTCTCGCATCCTTTGTAATGTATTTTCTTTATTATTTAGATATGCTGTTATGATATAATGGGTAATATTGGGGTGTACAATCTCATGCACATGGGAACTCTGTGTACATTCAGAAGAAGAATGTCACCAGGCAGGTAAGTTTGTTTTATTGCAGAAGAGACATAAAGAGCCTGCCTGCTTGCAATTATTAATTTTGTGGTTTTAGATCCAATTTACTTTTAAAGGAGATTGAAGATGTATAGTAAAACAAAAGCAGCAGCCACATGGTTTTGTGTATTTCCTTCACAAGGAAAGCTTTAGATATAGACATGTTTGCTGTTGTGATAACCTGCATCCATTTATTTATCTGGCATTACTTAGTCCCACTGCTTGTTAGTTACTTCTTGGAGTTTTCTCTTTTTCACCCCCTTTGTAATTCTTATAGATGGGCTCAAATATCCAGCCTGCTTTTTTCACCTGTGAGATCTCAGTGGGGACATAAAAGGGACCATTGTTTCCCAGGAATGTTAGAGAAAGAATGTTGTATTTTTCTAGGAATGTGGAGCCCGACTGTAAAGATCCTGTGAGTAGGTGATGCCTGTAACACATGTGCTCTGCTTTTTACTGCAGCTGCATATGGGGTTTATCTTCCCTTTACCGCTACCATTTCGAGTCCACGGAGATAGATGTATTTTTCTAACTGTGTGAACAAGATGGAGAATCAATTACAAATCTCTAGATGTAAACTTTGTGGTCCTGTTGATTTGTTTTAAAGGTTTCCTGAATCTTCCAAACTGTTATTAAAAAAATATATAGCTGGCTACTGATATATCTGACAGACACATTATTAAAACCGAACTCCTGGCAAACAGCTTAGTACAGAGATAAAATACAGTTCGGCTAACTAATCGATTTTGAAAATAATCGTTAGCTGCAGCTCTAGTACATACATACATGGGAATGGATGTACCTGCCAAAAAATTGTATTCCTGTCAATACACCCCTGAGACTTACAAGTCCTGCCACATAACACAGCCAGGTGGATGACGCCAGTTAATAAAAGCAGTGGTTCCCCTCTCTCCACCCCCTTCCACCATCTGAATGGACAGTAACAGATCAGCTGCATACTAATGAGGTCATACTTTTCATCTCTCCTTGGGAACATATTTGAGTGCAGAACACCTCTTTATTCTTACATTACTCTGAGTGATGCTGTGTACGAGATTGCAAGATGCTGATACCAAGTCAAATTCAGGTATCTATACTAGTTTTATTTAAATATTATATAGAGGTCTGGGTCCAGAAAGAAAGTACTGGACAGTTTAATCTTCAAAAAGGGTAGGTATTTATTGATCATAAAAGCAGATAAAACACACCATCAACGGTGGTTCCTTTTTGGGGCTTGATCCTTTATACCAGCCTTTCTCAACTCAGGGGTACTTCAAAATTTGCACAAAGTGTCATATCTTTGATATAAAGAGGGCTCCTGAAGTGAAAGAGGAGGAGTCTTATGTAAAATAGGGGAACTCTGATTAGAAAAAGGGAGACTCTGATGTAAAATAGGGGCTCCTAGTGTGTGAGGGGTGAGTCTGATGTGAAAGGAGGGGTTTACTGATGTGAATGGGGCTCCAAACGTGAAAGGGAGCTCCTGATGTAAAGGATGTGAAAGTGGGGAGTCCCACTTTTTGTTTTGTTTTACTGTGTGGGGTCACACCTTAAAATCCATACTCGGGGACGTGGCTTGGCAATGGCCGGGAGCGGACGTGTTCTCTAAGAGCTCCGGCGGCATTGCAGGGATAAGGCACACGAACCAGCTGTTATACCGCGTCACTGGAAGTCGAGTACTCCCCCTACTATCCGTGAGTGGGTGATTGAAATGCATGCTTTATGCCGGATGGAAGAACTCACTGCGGCTTTGTACCAGCGGGATGCCAAGTTTACTGCTACTTGGAGTGTCTGGTTGCATTTCTGTACAACGGAGAGTTTTAATAGTCTTTTGGCTGTATAGCTCAAGGACTCGATGATGGAACGCATTTTTGAGTACCCCGGACTCAGGGTTGAACCTTAAGCCTCCCCCCCCTCCCTCTTTCTTCTTCATTCTTTAAACTTCTACCTCTCTTTCCTCCCCCTTCGTTGGGGGACTAGATGTTCCCACCAGGTGGGAACAGGCAGGAGCTGTGAAGATCATTATCAATGGCCCAGTGTCCTCCCTGGCTTACAGACATGCTTATTAATGCATAACATGGACGTTTTGTACTGTTGTGTTACATCAATATTATTGCACTGACGTGCCTTGGGTGAGACGGTGGTGGCCGCCTCCTTTTTGCATTAGATGTATATCTGCCATCTATGTCCTTCTGTATTGTACTGTTTTGTTTACTGTAATTTACAAACTTCCTCAAAATAAATATATTCTTTTAAAAAAAAAATCCATACTCATCCCCTATCTCGCATATGGGTCTGGTATGTATTTTGGAAGGACCACACATCATTTTTAAAATGTTTAAAGTTACCTTTTGTATATTTTACACTGGGGTGCATAAAGATTTTGCTTACCTGTAGTGGATGCTGTGGCTTAAAAAAGGTTGAGATACACTGCTTTATACTACTACAGTAGAACAGGAATCTTACTTTTGTACAGTGCAGGATCATCCTGAAAACCCTGACAAGGATTGAGCATGACCCTCTGCATTGAGTCATATTCTCCACAGGCTCAATATCTGGTTGCTTGACCCCAGGATGGGGATTATGCAACCTCGCAAATGTGAGTGCACATATTTATACAATATATTTCTACAGTACATCTTTTGAAATTTTCCACTACACTCAGCAGGAACTTTCCTGTGGCTTCTTGCAACCCCCGTTTCTTGTTCTTCTGTTTATTTTTGAGCATCTTTATATTACCTTCAATAAACAATGTATATTTTATGTCTGCTTATACTTCAGCCTTAAAGTGGAACTAGAATTATTTTCATCAGTTATGTCCACCAGTAAAGGAAAACTATGAGGTAAGTGCTTTTCACTCACCTCATAGTTCTAGCCGACCTGTGACAATGAGACTGTCACAGGTCGGCTCAGTAGATCGGGAGGTGAGCGAACAGATACCGGCGTTCGCTCACCTCTCGATCCTATCACGGCTCTCTGCTGTGACAGGGGAAGGGCTGGATTCTCCCCGCTTCGATCCACCAGCGCTGACTGGCGGAACGGACGGGGGAGGGGGCGGGTACAGCTGGCTCTGCCTCTAGATAGGCAGAGCCAGTTGTCAGTCACGCAGCTGGGCGGATCCAGACATAATTGTCGGGATCCGCTTCAGCTGCGGCGTCTCAGTATACCACGAGCAGCATACTGCGGCGTCTCAGTATACCGCGAGCTACAGCTCGCGGTATACTGAGCCTAGGGTGACGGGAGGACGCTAGTTTGTGTCCTCCCGTTACCCTAAGGAGAACTACGGGGAAAATCCTTAACCCCATAGTTCTCCTTTAAGAATTTATATGCCAAAAATATTTGTTTAAACCCAGAATTGTTTTCTTTCACCGTTATGTTTCCTAGATACTGACTTTTAGAAATAGCAAACAAGATAATTAATGGATAAGATAACGGTTTTAGTGCAGGATAACACTAGCAAGCAGTAGATATATGCAAAAAGTGTAAAACAAAAACAAAAAAACCCCGCTTTGAAAAGGATTACTACTTACATGTGTCTTTGCCGCGCCCTCCCGCCCAAAAATTTGAAAATTCTCGGGCGGCCGCAAAGCATCTTGGGGCGGCCGCAAGCGCAGTTCACATTTTCGACCGGGACGCAAGGAGAGACACAAGGTAAATCTATGGACGCATGCACCCGCATGCAGACACCGTGGGACAGGAAGTGCCAGCAAGCACAGAGGAGTCAGCGCTGGATCGGAGACCCACCGCAGCGCAGGAGGGACAGATGAAAGCATCAGGGAAGAGGAAGATCGGATTAAGAAACATAATTTAAGGTAAGTGCTGACATTAACATTGGGGGAAGGCAAAAGATTTTTGACTTTAATGTCACTTTACCACTACTTCATATTGTATCGCGTTACTAACATGTATTTAATACCTATGGTCCTCAGCTCCATCTAGTGGCCCTAATGTGGTATTTTACCCTTTCACTCTGTTCTGTATGAAGGAACTTATTGAAGATCATTTGACTAGAAAATAAATTAAACTAAGAGCATTTGTCTGTGCCCCATTCTCATAACAGCTGGTTAGCTCGCACAGAACAAATGTACCTGCAGTTTTCCAGGACAAACAAGCTATACTTTTATTTTTATAAACAGATCCCTATGTATTTATCCCAGCAAAGATTTTCATTAAAATGATCACGGTTCTTCTACAGTGTACAAAGAGTTAAGATTCAAAGAAAAAAGTTCCAGTATTGATGGCATATTATGGTATAATTATGTGTTTTTCTTATTCTCTGTTATTTATTTTTGTATAAATATTGTATCTTATATAATTTGGAAAATAATAAAGCTTATGGAAAGGAAAAAATAAATAAAGTTTTAGTAAGAAAAAAAAACCTGGAACTAAACATGCTGATATTTGCCCAAATAAAAAAAACTGTATGTGTTTCTATTACCTATTTGCTATATGCAGGCCAGCTAGTACATCTGGGTAACCTTATAACCCAATGATAAAACAGTGACTCCTGCAGGCCAGCAAAAGTCCTCAAGTTTCTGTAATGAATAAGAATCGTCTCATTGCTCTGAACTGTATGCAAATAACAAAGATAATTTATTTCAAACCAGACAATATGTGACCTGCAAATGAACTGGACTACTAAGTCATTTAATCAGAAAATTCCTTGAGGCTATGAAACCTGTATTTTCACATGGCTGTCCTCCCCATATGTTATGTATTTCAGCATTTTGTTTCCAAAACTCAGAGCCCAGTCTGTAGTGAAAAAGCTTAACTTTACCAGAGCAATGAATGCCAGGATCTGAATATAAAATAGAGTAAGGATGAAAAATTAAATAACAATTTCATAGAAATATTAAAACAGGATATTAAAGTGAACGCTGCCCAAACTGAATGCAGTTGAAATACATATAGGTGAACTGTTTTACCTGCCAAAATATTTCTCAGTTTGTTTAGATAGCAAATTGACACCGCTGCAGGTTGCAGTCTTCTTTGATACTATCCTGTAAGCTATGGGGAGTATTATAACATTAATGAGGTTGCCCTTTGCGTTGACGTCTTGTGATCTGCCTAAACAACTCCTGCATCCAAATGCCTGAAAACATATTATATTCACAGTGGTGTGCAGCATAGATTAATTGGCTTGCATGGTATAACCTCTTCAATCTTGAGAGCCCATTTAAAGTGTATTTCCACATTTGCAGTGACATTGGGATAACACCTATTTTATATTTGTTTCATGTTACCATTCACATAGCATAAAAAGTATTTTTAAAAATGCCTCTTGCAGTTTAAATTGCTTTTACTTTGGTTAGGGTTTCCTGAAAGTTAAAATGTCTACTTGGCTTTTCCTTCTTTTGTAATGTTAGGAGGGGTTGTGCGGGGTGAGGGGTTTCTCCCTTGCATGTTAGAAAGTTAATGAGAGAAGCACAGTCCTCAAATTTCAATCCAAAGTTTTTCAATTACGACACAGTGAAGGTGCTCAGAAGAACCTGGAATCAGCCATTTTGCCCGCTGCAAAAAACATCTAAAAATGTATGAAATATTTGTAAAAAAATAATAATTTCCAGTATTCCGTGTAAATAGACAGACACAACATACATATAAAGAGGTTTTCTTAACGTTAACTGCAAAAGTGGAAATACACATTTAACCATCAGTTTTGGGCTGTTTTGCCCAATGCAGTCCAAGTTAAACAACAAGTCAATTTGCCTTATGTCTTATTACTTTATCGCTGCATGTGCATTAAATGTGCACTAAAAATGTAAGACATGTTGCATTTTTAAGCATTACCTTCCGACAGCTGTATCGCATTGCTATGCGCTACAAGATATAACAATATATTGAGAATTAGAAAAAAGCAATGCAGTATGTTTTATCAACGAAATGCAGTGTCCTTGCACAAAGGACACCAGAGCTCGGATAGCCAGAAGCGGGTGTGTGGTTGATTGGACAGAGAACAGTACACTAGTAGTAGCTGATCTCCACTTTGCTAACTAACCCCAGAAGCGACTCACTTCCAGTTTCAGGCTGTCATTTTTCCGATAGCTATGGCCAGAGAAGAAGCTGTCAAAGCATGAGATCTGAGCTTTATCAGCTACTTTGGGGTCCATAGGTGACGTTAGGGGTCTAATAGCCCCCTAATGTCTCCACTTGTCACTTCATTCTTGTAATCCTTATAATAGCAATAAAGTTAAAGTGACATTAAACTCAGGAGTTAAACCATAAAAATGCATTTAAATACCATAACTATTAACATGCATGTTGCTTATTTGTGTATCACTCAGCTGAGCTGTAAATCCTCAAATCATTTCTGAATTCATATTGACGCTGTCCTTGCTTCTGGACACTGCTCCAAGCTTGCTCCCATGATGGACTACAATCTCACATTTAGTTTAATAATTTGTAGAGATGCACAGATACTTTTCGAGTACCAGTGCAGATACTTGGCATTTTCATGAGAACTACCAGAGTTGCCGCGTTTGCAGCTGGGACCTGGCTCTTGCGCTCCACCACTGTCCTGAAATCATTAGTCTGTATTGTTTTAGAAAAACTGTCACATGACAATACACAAAAATGTATCAGTACTCGTACTTGTAAGTACTCGGCAAGTACCAGTACTCGTACTCACAAAACTGGTATCTGTGCATCCCTTTATTTATATTTATAAAAACAAAATTGTACATTAACACAGAGCTGTAGAAATCCCAGGAGCTCTGTGTGCTCCAAATTTTTTTATTTTTCTCTAGTGTAGTCTTGGAGCTCAAAAGTATCGGTACATGTACTCGTACCGAGTACTGTACTTGGTATCTGTGCAACCCTAATAATTTGTATTGAGATTGTAGTCCATCACAGGAACGAGCTTGGAATGGTGGCTACTTTACAATACACACAAGGACCATGGGTACTTGAATGCATTCTAAAGATTGAACTCCTAAGTCTAGGGTCACTTAAGGTGTAAAAAAAAATCTAAATAGCATATATACAAAAATAAATATTTAAAGCCCTCCACCCCCACATACATGTACAAAAAAATGCGAAAACAACTTTTGCACCACACATGTTACATATCGCCATGAACGCTGAATTGAGACCAATCATTTTAGGGCAATCACCCATTGTTAAAGCTAAACCGGTGAGCAGTAACCACTTTTAAAGCGTTGCCTATGAACAATTTTGGATACTGTCATTTGTTGCCATTTCACAGTCAATTTCAGCTTTAAGGCTTGACATGTTTTGGATGGTGTGATCAGGAATACAACGAGTCACAATAACAAAGCGTACACCATTAAGGGGTCATACTCATGCACATCTGCTAACGTGGTGTACATGATACAGTGTTCAGCATGTCACAAAGGTTGTTACATTGGGGAAATTGGCTTTAAGCTGCAGCTCAGGATGAACCTACACAGGAGCTCGATCAAAAACCACAAAGAGAATGAATATTGCACTTCAGTAGGACATCACTTCTCCCAGAAGGATCACACCATCCAAAACTTGAAAATTAAATTACTAAAAGGGAATTTTAAAAACTCTCATGAAAGGAAAACATTTGAGATGAAAATTATTTTACATTTCAATGCCATAAAGGAGGGACTTAATGTGGATTCTGGTTTTCTGACACACTACCAGAACGTTTTATGAATCCACAGAACATCACAAATAGAGCTGCAGCTAACGATTATTTTCAAAATCGATTAGTTAGCCGATTATTAAGTTCGATTAATCGGTTAATCGGATAAACAATAAAATACATTTAAAAAAATGGCTCCAGTGATGGGACTACTAGTTTGTATTGAGATTGCAGTCCATCACAGGAGCAAGCTTGGAGCGGTTGAAGTAAAAAAGAAAAAAGATAGTGTGGTGTGCAATATAGTGAAATGGAAAGTGTAAAATTATACAGCTCCCCCTTCTCTAACAGCTTTCTCCTGTCTTAACTGACAAACTGGCATGTTGCTTAGTATTGCTTCTGACCTGAAGAAGAGAGGTTCACTCTCGAAAGCTTGTCTTTTATATATTTTGTTAGTCCAATAAGAAAGGTATCATTGCACACTGCAATACTCCGTTTTTGTCTTTTTTGACATACATACAGTGCTGTACAAAGGTTTTAGGCAGGTGTGAAACAAATGCTGTAAAGTAAGAATGCTTTCAGAAATAAAAGTGTTAATTGTTTATTTTTATCAATTAACAAATTAGAAAGTAAATGAACAGAAGAGAAATCCAAATCAGAACAATAGTTAGTGTGACCACCCTTTGCCTTCAAAAAAGCATCAATTCTTCTAGGTACACTTGCACACAGTTTGTGAAGGAACTCGGCAGGTAGATTGTTCCAAACATCTTGGAAAACTAACTACAGATCTTGTGTGGATGTAGGCTGGCTCAAATCCTTCTGTCTCTTCATGTAAACAGGTGTACAGTTGGTAGTTGTCGGATAAACTGATTTTATTTTTTTTCTATCCTTCAGTGTAACCTTAACCTGGGCTGAGTTACTTTCCCCTACAAAAGCTAGAATAGTTTTCATTGATGTTGTATAAGGAGTAGCCAGTATTCGGTGTGACCATTTCTGAGTTCCAGTCCATCTTCTCTTTATGTTTCCACCAAGTATTTGCCCCTTAGACTATATGCAGTGCTTTTTAGCACATTAGCTCTGTATGGCACACAAAAGAGTCCTGTCTGAAAGAGGCTTGTCTTGGAATCAGTTGCAGATAGAGAAATGCCCCTTTGTGACTACAGCAGCTCAGGAATGAATTCTGCTATTCGGAGCCAACACCCTGTTGCTGGCTCCACGCTTCAAACCTGGCAGGCTGGAGCTGAGAATCCCAGCAGAGGGTGAGGAATGAATGGGTTCAGTCAAGGTGTGCTAACTACACACTGTATAACCCTGACCCCGAGCTGTCATTCAAGAGCACAGTGCTATGTTTGCTAAGGCCAAATATATAATCCATGTCTGTATTTTATCTTATTTACAAGTGCTTGTAGGATTTTTTAGAAAAATACTTTATCTAAGCAAAATAGTATATTTATTACATTTCTTTTCATTCATTTATAGGTACAATATATTTCCAGCTGTTGCTTCTGATTTGCATTTTACTGTTAGGGAGGAGAATATAACCTTTTCCGTTATAAATGCATTGGCTATTTATTAAGTAATATTTTATAAACCAGTTAGAAGCTTGCTATGGAATAAAAATAAAATATTTGATAAACACGTTTTTTTTTTTTTTTTATGTGGTTCTCTTCTACTTCACCTTGAGAAATCCAGTTTTAAGGTGACACTGAACAGTATTTTGAATGCATGTCAATTTGCATTGGTGTAAGGATAAGACACAGGGCTAGCAAATGTGCAATAGTGGTTAACACATACAAATCCTATTAGGTGTGTCAATGGCTGTGCATTAGGGATGAGCTTTAGTTTTGGTCAACCTAAGATTTCACCTGAAGCTAATCATTTGTGAAAATGGTAAACTAAAGCTGCCTTTTGCACCCATAGCAACCAATTGCCAACAATGTACTTCCTGGCCTCTGAACTGTTGTCAGGTGGCTTAGAAGGGCCAGTTATGGGAGTTTATTATGTGCAGGTTCCCCCATATTAGTCAAGATTTCAAGCAGCCTTTATCATTGTGTGTTGGAACAGAAATAGGGTGGTTAGGAAAAGAAAACAGACCAGTGGCATAACCAGAGTTACGGGCGCCCGGGGCAGAACAAAATTTGGCGCTCCCTTCCCCCCACAAACATTATATCACCACCTCATCCATCCTGTCCTCTGGTTCTAAGGATAATTTAATACAATACATTCAATACATTAAAAAGCAATGCAGAATGGCTCCAGCTATAGAGGACTACAAATCCCAGCAATGCATTATACAGCAATGGAGAATCGCAACCGGCTATAGAGGACTACAAATCCCAGCAATACATTATACAGCAATGGAGAATGGCACCCGGCTATAGAGGACTACAAATCCCAGCAATACATTATACAGCAATGCAGAATAATATGGAGCTACATACTCTGTGTTGCTCACCAGGGCTGTGCGGCATCTCAGGAGGCTGTGCAGGGTCTGACCAGGGCTGTGTGGGGTCTCAGGAGGTTGTGTGGGGTCTCAGGAAGCTGTGCGTGGTCTGACCAGGACTCTGCCGGTCTCACTGGGCTGTGCAGGCAGTGGGAAGGAGATGTGCAGCCAGTGCTGCAAACAGGCAGTGAGGTCCCCACAAGGCTGCCCTGGGGTTCCCAGCAAGTGCAGGATCTTACTGCAACTAAACCTGTAAAAAAAAATGTAAATGTAAAGGGCCGGTATTTCCCTTTAGTATAAGTCATCTTTACAAGAACTTGTGAAAATGGCCAGTATCTGTACCGATACTAATACTGGTATTGGTGCATCCTTAATTCCATCCACCCCCCTATAGGCATTGGACCCCCCTACATTTCCCCTATAGGCAGCACATCCCCACCATAGGGGTGTACAGGGACAATGAGGACATGCTGGCACTTGTAGTTCTCTGTGTGAAATGTGTATGTGTCTGTGTGTGGGGGGGAGGAGGGGTGTACAGAGGGCATGCTGGAACTTGTAGTTCCCTAGATGCTATGCTGAGGCTGTACAACTACAAGCCCCAGCATGCCCTAATTATCCCTGTACACCACATATCACCCAGGGAACTACAGGTCCCAGCATGCCCTCATTGTCCTTGTACAATTTTCCCCCTATCACCCAGGGAACTACAAGTTCCAGGATGCATGTCTCCTACAGTAGTTCCCTGGGTCATATGTGGGAGGTGTACAGGGACAATGAGGACATGCTGGGCCTTATGGTTCTCTATGCTATGAGGCTGTATGAATTACTGTCCTCCTGAAAGTGCAAGTAATACAGAGCAGCTATTTGGGGATCTGTACTGCTGTTAACTGCTAGAAAGCACTGTATCGCACCAGGTACAGTGCGTTCTAGAGCAGCAATCTGCTGGAATGCACTGTATCACATCCTGGCCGGCTCCCTGTGTTCTGGGCCGTGAGGGGGCATGGTAGTGCATTCAAGTCAATAGCACCACAGCCATTGCATCGTTGGGGCCATGTTATCCGAAATGTATCATCGCTTGCCTACGTCTGGTGCTCAGTATAATCCCCGTCCCGAACCTCTTTTAGCTACGTTATTGGAACACTGCGTAGTGTACTGTGATTGATCGTCATAGACTTATCCTATTCAGTTCCCTTGTGCTTCACCATTTAAACCTCTGATTTATATAGCTTAGCCTCCTTTAATCTGTATTTTTTTAATTTGTCTGTGGTTATATGTCATGGTGGGACAGTCACCGTTACCCCTGTACATTCCATATGGTTTGGTTTACCCCTGATGTCACCCCACCCTGACCCTGTGGGAGGCCCATAAAACCGTCATCAGGGGCCGTTGTATTCAACTAGCTTCTTCCCTCAAATGCGAGAGACTACGATGTACCCGCGAATTGGAATCTGATTTTCAGGCCGCTTCGCCCGCATTCCAATCTGACCCATCACCACGCTCCAAACAACATCTCAAAATTGTGGGTCCTGATCTGAACCAGTTATTATCTGGCTTAGCAGATCATAATCTGCGCTACCATAAGCATGTTTTCTATCTCAAGGGTGATAAACAGGACTTGCACAACCTTTCCTACAAACCGCTTCGGTTACGCAACAGGATTGGGACTCTTACTAGTAACCGCTTGCAAATAGTGACTATATTCGAGTGGCACCTGTCCTCTCTTTATTCTGCCACCGACAATGGACCATCAGCAGGTCTCTCTGATATGCTCTCCTCTTTAACAATACCTTCAATGCCCCAATCTTTTTTTGAGATTCTCTGGAAGAGCCAATATCCCTCTCTGAACTTCTGGGTGTATTGAAATCTCTAAAATCCAACAAGAGGATGGGCTTGGATGGCTTTACCCCCCTTTATTATAAAAAATATTCTGACCTCCTGGCCCCCCTATTGTTGGAGGTGCTTAATTCCAGAACTGGGGCCTACATGCGTTTGGAAGCCGTATCGGCCACGATTTGCATGATACCCATTTCTTTATTGAACGTTGACATACAATTATTAGCCCACATATTGACGACCAGACTAAATAAAGTTATACATTATTTAATACATAGGGACACGATGGGCTTCATTCCCTGTTGACAGACAGGTGACAACAGTCACTGGGCCTGTCTTCTAATGGAAGCTGCTAGAACTAGAAACATTCCAATGTTTCTTTCCCTTGACATTAAGAAGGTGTTCAATTCCTTTTCCTGGCGCTATCTCTATAATGTGCTCCAACTTTGGGGCTTTGGCCCCATATTTTTATCCTGGATCCAAGCCATGTATCGTCATCTGTCTGCGTTGATTAAATATGCGGGATATAGGTCAACTTCTTTTCCCATTTCTCGAGACACTCGTCAGGACTGCCCGCTATCCTCCCTGCTTTTTGCCCTTGCAGTGGAACCGCTAGCCCAACTCATTCGAGAACATTCAGATATAATGGGCATCCCTCTTGCTGATCACCATCATGAAAATTGGTATGTTTGCTGATGACATTCTCCTCTTCGTCTCTAACATGATGGTGTGCTTGCCTATCCTCCTTTCCGTGTTAGATCGGTTTGGAGAGTGATTGGACTTACAAGTTAACCCATCAAAATCTAAAGTCATTAAAGTGACTCTGCCGGAATCTCAAGTTGCGTCCCTGCGAGCCTCTCTCAGCTTCCCATGGGAATCTCACCATCCACAATGCCTCAGAGTACCTCTCATCCAGACTTACCGCACCCTGTACGAAGCTAACTATTCAGCTCTATTCACTTAACTTTGTCTCCTAATTTTACTCCCTGTCATGGTATGGATGGATTACGGTTATTAAAATGATCTATTTACCTAAGTTGTTACTGTATATCTCCTTCGGGTACTTTCTATTCCAATTCCATCTTATTGCTTCCGAATCTTGCAATGTCAGGTTTTTCAATTTATTTGTCAAAAATGCCACCCACGTATCCCACGCCATACTCTTTTCCAAGTAAGCTCAAGGGTGGTTTAGACGTTCCCTATATACACTGCTACTATGAAGCTGCTCAATTGGCTTCCTTACTTAAATACAATGCTGCCTCCATGTCCGCCCTCTGGGTTTCCCTTGAGACAATTGATTGTAACCCGTTAGCCATCGATAACCTCCTCTGGTTATTACCTAAATAGAGACACCACTTATGTAACCCAATCACTCTTCATTCTCTAAATATTTGGGATGTATGTAAATACTCAAGTGGCTTGTTATCCCCGCAACATCGGCTTCTTTCCTTTCTTAGAAATCCATCCTTTCCACCTGGTTATGATACTCCACGTATCTTCCATCATTGTGTAAGGGGGAAATGACACGTTTACACAAGTTCTACACAACCAAAGGGCCTAAATCATTTCAACGTTTGCAAGAAGCTTACAAGTTACTGGCCTCAGAACTATTTTGCTACCTCCAGGTTAAGCACTTCCTCTCCTCCCAAATCCCTAGTTATCCCACCGAAGTCACATTTACCCCATTTGAGTGGGTCTGCAAGGAAAACCCTCATGCTCCTGGCCTTATTTCCTGTTTCCATACCATAATTGTGGGATTTTCCTTCCCTCCCATAAGTATATGTTGGCATGGGAAAGAATTAGCTTGGAAGACGGTTTGGGAAACCACTAAGACCTGTTCTTAAAACGTAAAATCCTTGGAAGCAAATTATAAACTTTTATATCGATGGTACTTGGTACGTAGTCGCTTACAGAAATTCATCCCGGGCCACATGGGATTGTGCTTTCGGGACTGTGGAGAAGTGGGCTCCTTTTCTCATGTTTGGTGGCAATGCCCCTAGAGTACAGAGGTTTTGGACACAAGTCTATTACTTTTTATCTAATCTTCTGGAAACCACAATACGGGCTACACCACTTGAGACTCTACTTAATTATCCTCCAGACACCACTGCAAATTCTTGCTATTGTGAAATCATGGCTGTCATATCCGCTCTCTTTAGGTGAAGTGCAGTGGAGGCTGCACTGGACATTTAGTTTTGAGTGTATTTGGAAACCGTGGCTGTCGTATTTACAGTCCCACTCTTTTGACACTCGTCTAGTTTAACTCTAACTGCTGATGACATCCTCCTTTACAATGTTTTGCTCATAGACTGTTGACGACACTGGGTTGTTGTATACCCAAGCTTCCTTCTCCATCTATGACTTTTATTCTTTTTTTCTCCCCTATTCCTTCCTTTTCCTTCACCATCTGTTTCTTTGTTCTAGAGATGTTGTAGAGTTTTTCTTATCATGGTTACACAATATGCCTTATTGCACGTCTTACACTTCCTATCCTATTGAATATTTTACTATGTTACCTGTCCCATAGTTTTTCTGTTCACCCGATTTGTAAGGCTTTTTTTGACATCCTGTATGGTACCTTTCTAAAAATGTAATAAATACTTATTGAATTTTAAAAAAAGGTATCTTCCTAGCATGTGATTGAAAGGATTGCTGTTTTTCCAATGTCGCCCTTAAAGTCACATAAAGAGGAGATTCCTACATACTTTTTAGTATTTTTTTCCCATTGGCACATGTCCAACAGGGCAGTGCCAGCTTCCTATGCCCATTGTTTGATAACCCCTTGCCTATTAGCTTTGAAAATGGCCAGGATTTATTTTCCAGATTCGCCACTCCTTATAGACTTTAGTAAGGTTTAGATTTAACTCTGCAATTTTCTAAATTTACAATAGGCTCTACAAATGGACCACAAACTGAGCCTAAGAACATTCACTCATCCCTACAGGACATCCTGAGGATAGTAGTCCAACAGCACTTAGATATTTACAAGTTTCTTTTGACTGTTTTCATGCTCAAAGACAGTATAACTAATTGTTAAATTCTGCTGACATATTTTTGTTGCAAATAAATATTAGGGTCTGACTTTGATTACCAGTACATCTCTTTCAGAAGACAATCTAATTTACTGAATTTCCAGCAGTCATCCTGAGGTAAATTAAATATGTGCACCATTTTCTCTGACCCTCCTGTACAGGCCACTTCACAGTCTAAAAGTCCTCTGCCACTGTCTCTTCTTTTCTTTTTAACTGTAACCACAAGGAAATGTGGCATTCCTGTATCTATTGAAGATCAGTGTGTAATTTTTAATTAATCAATCGGCATACAGCATGTGTCTTAGAGAAAAGTATGACGCATTTACACTCAACATCTTTCTATGTACTGTATGACAACATTGTAAAACCAATATTCATATACATATAATCAAAGCAAACATTCTGGGTCATATAATCAAATAACAAATACAAACAAAAATCATATAGACACATAAATAATAAATGTATAAGGACCCATTACCATTCAATGTGACTGAATGCACCAACCAACCAGACACAACAAAAAAACAGCAACCACACAGCGACGCAGCGCATGCAACACATAGGAAAAACAAAGTTTGCATGCATTGCATTTTTTCCATGCGTTTGCATGCACTGTGTTGCTGTGTGTGTTTTTTTTGTTGTGTCTGTGTTTCGTATGTATTGGTAGGCATATCCAGGCACACTGGATGTGAATAGGCCCTTAATCATTTATTATGTGTCTATATGAATTTTTATTTTTATTTGTTACTTGATAATATGAACCAAAAATTTTGATTTGCATATATGCATATGAAAATTGGTTTTACAATGTTGTCATACAGTATATAAAGAGATGTTGAGTGTAAATGCGTTGTAGCGGTTTATGGGTTGGCACTCAAATGCGGGGAGGAGTTATGGGTGGAGGTGTTTTTCTATAATTGGCTACGCTGTGTTTACATTATATATGATAGAGCGTGAGTAAACGTGAAACATGTTAGAGATTTTGCTGAGACATATGCTGTATGCCGATTGATGAATTTAAAATGACACACATAGATACAGGAGTGCTGCTTTTCCTTGTGGATACTGTGTATTTCATGGCTGTTTGCAAGCTGGTGTGTGCACCCTGTCACGGATCCAAGTGGACCGACCTGAAGCCACACCTAGTGCATGTGCTTTAAAAGCCATTTTTTTTAAACACATCATACCTGCAAGGCACCAAAATTTAGAGGTGTAAATGTGACTTTACACAGGCTGTGTATAACCTCCCTAACTCCTCTGCCCTTTCCCCAACTATTGCGCAAAGGCATGGTGATTGGCTTCTTACACATACAGGGCTGCAATATTGGAAGGCAGAAGGAATGTCATGTGTTGCCCCATATTCATCATTCCCTTTAACACACTTTGATCATTTTCTTTCACATTAGGCTGATCTTTCAAATGAAAATCTAAAAACTAACTAATATACTATTCACTTTTAAACCTTGCAGAATAGTAATGGCTATAGGAGACTACAGCTCCCAGCAATACTCTCGAACGTACGGCCAGACGGATGGTCGGCGGCTACCCCCCCCATCTCTTGTCCTAACTTGACTGGGTCTGCTGAGCCCCCACAGGCTCAGGCACCGGTGCACCAGCGGTAGTTCTGCACCTGCCATCAGCTGTACAGGACTACAAATTGTAGCAATAATTTATACAACAATGCAGAATGCCACCAGCTTTGTATAATGTGTCTGGGATTTGTAGTCCTTTATAGCTGGTGGTATTCAGCATTGCTGTATAATCATTATACAGCAATGCTGAATACCACCAGCCCAGCTACAGTCCCCCAATCCCCCCTTTCGCCCCAAGCCAGCCATCATCCATGCACTCCCCAACCTCACCTAACACCTGCAGGCTGCAGCATCTCTTGTGCTGCATCCTTGGTGGCCAGTGGAGGGGGTCACAGGAGAGGGTCCTTACAATGACCCACATAGCAGGATGTGGCTGCCGGCGATGGTACATGCAGCTGTCCCTCAGTGTCACAAACTTTACTGCAGTTCATTGTACAAAGTTTATTTTTACAATGAACTGCAGTAGAACCTGCGACACTGAGGGACAGCTGTATGTAGTTGTGTCACACTGTCACTACACTGCGGGACCTGCTATTGGCAGAGGCAAGGAGCAGGACTCGGGAGTGGGACTCTGGAGCGGGACTTAGACCCACCCCTACAAGGCAGCCACTCACCAGTAATATGATATATTCTCACTGATGCATCAGTACTACTCTGCAATTCCAAACAGTCTTTTGCAGAAGTCAAGGAGCACCTATCACAGAATATAGGGTCAGATTTTGTGCAGCCATGCCTTTTCCCAGCACAGAGGTGTGGAAAGCACTTTAAAGCTGGACTCCGTGCAGATTTAAAAAAATGCAGATACTGTATGCGTTTCTTATAAATAAAAGAATGATTTGCTAAACATGTTTGACCAGCGTATAGCTGTGCAAATATTTGCAGCACATTTGGGGGGGGGGGAGGGCAATTGCCCCGTTGCCCCCCCCTGGATCCGCCACTGCTTTAAAGTAAAAAATGTTTAGATTTGATCATCATAAATGGTGATGACATATCCTGATATAAAACCAGGCACTAGAGGTGGAAACAAGGCGGGATGAACTATTAGGGACAATAGACCTTTGCCTTTAGGCAGCAGAGACATAGGGGCAGCCTTTTCTGGCATAGTTATCGGCTATCATCAGTAGAAGAAAATACATTTCATATTAGCTTCTTTACATATTGCCATGTTATTTATTTTAAGCCAGGTTAGGACCTGTAAAACAAGAAAATGTGATATGTAAACCATAGCACAAGGGTGTTGCATTGAGCATCAAAGGTTGTGGGCCTTCAGGGTGATTATAGAATTCTAACCCTGGGTGGAATGCATATATCATCCAATATGCCCTCTTTATAACAGCAAATGTAATACAATATGAAACTCATAACAACAAATATGTTTGAGTAAATGGGGCAATGTGGGCTAAAACAGTAAAAAACACAGTATTGTTTCCGATCAAATCAACTTTATATTGCAGTATGGTGATATTTTAGAACTTTAAATAACACACCAAACAAGAACAATATGTGATATTGTATTTAAATTAAGATTTTTTTGCTGGGACAAATTAAGCAGAGTTTGCAGGGGTGTTAATTGGCAATACATTTGGGAGAAACTAGAGTAATGAGCATGTCTTCTATAAGTAGATGTACTGTATAATGTTGTGCATATGTTGTTGTTAGTGGTGGAATCAGTGTAACTGGAGCCTGAGGGGGAATAAAGAAGGATATTGTATTAACCCTCACTTTAAACATGTTTATCTGGAATTTTATCATTCACAGGGATCAACATAATTGCCAATGGAATAAGGAACTGTTTGAATTGCTAGCATTTCTGTACCACAGTGTGTAGAGCCTCATTCAACTTGTTTTTATCTTTTAAAACATTTCTTAAAGTGACATTAAACCCTCAGATTTTTTAACATAAACCAATACTGTAATGTGTGCCTTGCTGTAATCCATGGTAGTTTCCCTTCTCTTTGCTGCTCTTCCTTTTAAATCTGTATCTCTTCTCATGCTGGGGGAGAACTTCCTTTTGCAGCTGAGTGCCTCTTCCTGTAGTGCTGGCTCAGGTTGTGAACCTTCACACAGACACCATGTATCCATTTCAGAGACAAGGCAGTCTGCTCCAAAACAGAAGTTCTGCCCAGCATGAGAAGAGATACAGATTTAAAAGGAAGAGCAGCAAAGAGAAGGGAAACAACCATGGATTACAGTAAGGCACACATTACAGTATTGTTTTATGTTAAAAAATTTGAGGGTTTAATGTCACTTTAAGCTAGAGAGTTTCTGGATTAGAAAAGATACTACAAATGAGGTGGGTACAACCATCTTCATATCTTCAGGAATGTTAGGTGGCTGCAGGTAGAAAAATGTAGTGAAGACTAGTAATCTTTGCAATGCATATAACTGACCTGTGGATAGTTGCTTTTTTTTTGCAACAAAAATTGAGTTTTACTTAAATCAAGCCAGATGTGCTTTTAGTGAATAAATATTGGGTATTACACGCAACGATTCAAAGGAACCTATAATAATTGGCAATAAGAGTCCTTCACAACTGTATATAAACACAAAGGGTGCTACATTGACTCAACATGGGTTATAATCTTAATGGGTATCTATGGCAAGGGAATGTTTAAAAAACATGCCAATTTTATTTTTATTTTATCCTTTTTTTTATGTCATTGTCCACTTATGGAGATTTACTTTCACTTGCTGTCCTTAGAAATTTGAGGAAATCTCCCCAAAGTGAGGGCACACAGACAGCACTAAAACAAAGAGGTGGCCAGGCTGCATCCCCTTCATCAGGTTTGGGATACTGTGTGTAATAACAAGATCAGGATTCAGACAGATAACTACTGTATTAGATTAGCCATGAATTCCTATTATCTCTGGTTACTAGTGGTTAAAAGGGATTAACTCTTCAGACTCTGCATTTTATGGTCTGCAGCTTTACCCCTGATTAACCCTTAACCCCTGATATTTTTTTCTCCTCGGCTGAAAGCTGCCTAGCCGGAAACACTGTATTCTCCTATTGAAAGGCTTCACTTCATGAGCTCTATTAAGGAGCATTTTTAGATCCAGTGCCTCTCATTCAATTTCCTCTAGCAATGAAATTCTGACAAATGTACTAATCATTTCCCATTTTATCCATAACTAAAAAAAACTTGTCCTGAACAACAGGAAATGGCCAAATTAGTGATGTGACTGCCTGGGGAAATTAATAGAGATTATACCTATTTATAGTTACACATATTAGTTTCACATTGTTGTGTTCTGTACACAGTTGCTTGAAGTTTCAACCCCCCTGGGATACTTGGAAGACACCGGGTTTTGAGTTTGAGATGCTCTGCGTCTCCTTATTGAGATTCCCAACATTTCAACCACCAGACAGCAATAGGACTCGGAAGCGATAAAATAAAAGGAAGGAGAACGTGGGCAGAGCAAACAGCTAGGTGACAGAAAGGGGCAATATTAGGAGTGCTGGTGATGTGGGTTGTGCAGTGGCGCTAGGTGACGCAGCTGACTTGTCTTGTAGTGAAGTAGTGCATTGCATGACATACAATATGTATAGGCATGCACAGGCATGTCATATTGTACTGGGTATGATCTTCTTTAGCATTGTTATTGCATAAGTGAAACATGATGGTCATTGGATGTTGCCCTTACTATTTATTTTTTTAATTGAATCATTGTTCTTGCGCTTACACCGGTGGATACTGGAATTTGTAAGTGTTCAAGTCATTTATTTTTGTGAGTGGTTTTAATGACTTTTATACATTGATTAAGTTTACATGCTTCATTATGCCATCATAATCTGCCATCTCTCTGTTGTGGCAGTACAATATATTCTAAAAATAATTTGAAAGCAAATCCTTCTAATGATGATAGCATATTTCCTACTTGAAGTTGAATGACTAATACTCTGCATGTAATTTAGAGTTTGATGCCCACAATCAGAATGTAGTTTCACACATCTTTAAGCCACATTTTTAGGCTGCCTTTCCTGTGAGAAAATGTCTGTGGCTGTGCAGTTCATAGCATCTTACAATAATAAGAAATGTGCTAAACAAAAAAACCGGGGGCATGATGGCTTACCATAAGCTTTACTCCCATAGGTGGAGGGTCTGTATAATTTCCACAGACCCATTGTTAGTAATTCATGGATAGCAGAATAAAATTAGGTTTAACCCTTTTGCTGTCAGAGCCCAGAATTATAAAGGAGAGATCAAATAAAATGGCAGCGGCTGAAATGTTTTATGTTGCATGATATTAGCACAACTGTTTATCATCCCAAATTTTCCGTAAAAAATACCTTTCAATTAATTTTAGTGCACACAAACACAATATAATACCAAAAAATATAAAAGATGAGGTTGCGCTCAGTAAATAGTTTTCAAACATGTCAAAATTGCGTGCGCCCGTGAAATGGCTATAAAACTATAACAGAGTCTATAAAAGCAATTACAGGTCATCAATTTAGAGTTAAACATAAATATTGTCCCTAGAATTATTGCCCTGACTCTGGTGTGCGCGAAAATACTCAACATGTGTTGCGCAATCCTCATTTTCTTACATAGGCGCACCTAATGGAACTATAAAAACATTTTTTGGTGTTTTTCAATTTATTTTATTTGACTTTCTTTTTAAGAAGAAATTAGGGGTCTGTTATTTTTTTTAATTTATTGATTACAGGTATTTATATAGTGCTGACAAGACAATTTATGCAGCGCTTTACATAGTGCACATTCACATCAGTCCCTGCCCTCAAGGAGCTTACAATCTAAGGTCCCTATCTCACATGCATACATTAAGGGACAATTTTGGAGAGGAGACAACTAACCTTTCAGATCTGTAATGTCACCTTTCAAGCACAGATAATGTTGGATCAGCTTAAAGGAGAACTATGGGGTTAAGGCTTTTCCCTATAGTTCTCCTTAGGGTAACGGGAGGACACAAACTAGCGTCCTCCTGTCACCCTAGGCTCAGTATACCGCGAGCTGTAGCTCGCGGTATACTGAGACGCCGTCCAGCTGCGTGACTGCCCCCCCTTTCCGCCGGTTAGCGCTGGCAGAGCGGGGAGGGGGGAATCCAGCCCCTCCCCTGTCACGGCAGAGAGCCGTGACAGGATCTAGAGGTGAGCGAACGCTGGTATGTGTTCGCTCACCTCCCGATCTACTGAGCCGACCTGTGACAGTCTCATTGTCACAGGTCGGCTAGAACTATGAGGTGAGTGAAAAGCACTCACCTCATAGTTCTCCTTTAATCGCCAACCACAGTAGTTGGGGAATAACAGCTCAGAAACTAGAAGTGGCAAAATCCTTGTCATTTACTGCTTTGATCCCTCTAGCAGCCCACACCCCCCATGCCAGCTCCAGGATTGCAGTAGGGGCACTGGAGTTTGGTATACATGAAGGGGGAGGTAACCATAGACAAGAAATGACATCAAACATGTGACCATTTTCAGCCAGATTGGGCACCAATATTGTATCTGTGTGTGCCTATAGACATCACGGGCTGGGTGCTATTAGGGCAACAAACAATTGGACAGGTTAGAAAACCTCTTCTAATTGCCTGTTTCACCATAAAAATCCGGTGTGCCACTCTCATTGCATAAACTTGTATGCTGAACAAAACAAATTATTCAAACAGAATCATTTACTGTTTGAGCATAACAAAGAAGACAAAAAAAAAGTAATCATCCCATAATATATAAGATTTAGCATTGTGAACTTTGATCTCTCAAGCAGTCTACAAAGACCCAGCAGGCTCTACAGCAGTCTTGATAAAATAGCAGACAATGGTCTCTTCACTAGAAACTAACTAATTATGGCTGTGTTTGTGCAGCCTTAAGAGCATTTACATAAAAATGACAGATTTTATTTAGGTAATAAAGTTTTCAACTGTTACTCTGCTGGGTGTCTAAGATGTATAGCAGAAAATTGGAGTTCTCAGCAAACCAAGTGGCAAGCAGTTATGTGAACTACATCACTTGAATTATTTTTACAGAACAAATTGGTGTATTAACTTATGTAAACAAATGGCTATGGTCTAGAATTGCATGATGTCAAGCAACATTGACATTTTGAAACAAGTAGCAAAAGGCTTTAAAGTGCTTTAAGTATGGACACAGTGGGACTAACTTTCCAAGTACTGTACACCCCAACAAATGTTAATTGATAACAAACTAATTATAATATTATTTACAATTATCTGCACATAGTCCATACACATACAGTGCATGCACAAAAGTAGAATTTATTAACGTAGTAAATAGGGATGTTTAGATACCAAGTACCGTACTCGGTACAAGTACATATACAGATACTTTTCCAGCTCCAAGACTAGACTAGGGAAAAATTCAAGTTAGGAGGCAGGTGTCATTTTTAAGGAGCATATGGAGCTCGTGGGATTTGTACATCTCTGTTTTAATGTATGATTTTTTTTTAATAAATATATATTTGGGATGCACTGATACTAGTTTTTCAAGTACAAGTACTGATATTTTTACAATTAAAATAATCACAGATGCAAGTACGGATACATCTTTGTTTATTGTCATGTGACAGTTTTTCTAAAACAATACAGACTAACGATTTCAGGACAGTGGTGGAACGCCAGAGCTAGGTCCCAGCTGCAACCGATGCGACCCTGGTAGTTCTCCTGAAAATGCCAAGTATCGGCATTGGTATCTGAACTGGTATCTGAATATCCCTATTAGTAACCAAACCCTCTGAATCTAAGACTCTCAAAAAAACAAAAATGGTGTGGGGTCACCCCCCAAATCAATACCAAACCCTTATTGAGGCATGCAGGAGTTGTATATATTAATTACAAACAACACCAAGCTGATTAGGGATGTGAAAATCGGTGATAACCTAGGGCACAGTGATCATAGAATAATAACCTGTGGTGTAACAATCGTCATAGCGACCCAGGCGGGCGCTATGGGGCCCGTGGCACAGGGGGGTCCAGACAGGATATCCCTCTGATGCCGTGCGGGCCGCCTGGGTCACTATGACATCTCAGCCTTCCACTTCCACAGCCAGCAGCTGTGGAGGAGGAAGGCTGGGCACGGCGTCAGAAGCGGATGAGGAGGCGGGCCCAATGATGGAAGAGGAGGCGACCATAGAGAGTCTATGGCGGGTTCTGCAGGGTCACTCTCAGGTGAGCTGTTTGGGTTATCAAGTGGGCTCTGCAAGCGCATAACTAGAAATCACAGGGCCCCATACAAAATTTTGCTATGGGGCACTGTGATTTCTAGTTACGCCCCTGATGATAACGTTCACAGTAAGCTCCAGGAAACATGAGATACCTACTGTGTGACATACATAGGGATTAAATCTTCCTGAATATGAACACTGAGGACAAATGGGAAAGTTTCAAGGAAATTTTAAATAACAGAATTCACCCGTGCATTGTCTTATCTTGAGTTTGTGGTGCAGTTTTGGTCACCAACCCACAGGAAAGACGTCCTTGAGCTTGAGAGAGTTCAAAATTAGGGATAGAAGGCCTAAGTTATGAAGATCACCTCCAGCAATTAAACCTATTCACCTTAGAAAAGAGGCGCTTAATAGGGGACCTAATTGCAATCTTCAAAACCATCAATGGGGACCACAATATTTGGAAAAAGTTGTTCACGCCGAGAACTATATGGAGGACATGGGGACACAACAAGAGGTTAGAAGAGAGGGGGTTTAATCTTAGACTGCGCAAGGTTTTTTTTGACTGTGAGTAGTAAAAATGCGGAATTCTCTTCCACAGGAAGTAGTATCCACAGATAGCATTGATAAATTCAAGAAACTTCAAGATGTGTTTCTTAGTTCACTACATATACAAGGATATCGGAAGTGTTAGAGCCATATATTTACAGACACACACACCCTTAGACACATAGGCTAAACTGGATGTACCTTTGTCTTTATTCAACCTCTCCTACTATGTTACTATGTATTTGGAGTGAAATTTGGCGATATCACTCTGTGTTGTTCAATGTTTATCTCGCTAGAGGGTCTGTCATGAGGAAACAAAACCCTTTCTCTACCAAGATGGCCTCCTCTATACAAAAGACTTAGGGGTCTATTCAGGGCCGTCTTTAACGCGGGGCAAAGAGGGCACTTGCCCCGGGCCCAGTCATGGTTGTGGGGCCCAAAGCAGCTGCCCTTTGAGCCCGCTGCCCGCAGAAACTTGCCGATCGGATCGCATAGTATAATACGTTATGGCAGCCGCATACGGCACTGCCATAACGTATTGTTGTCCTATGCGATCTGCACCCTAAAGGTGTAGCTCCTCCCCGCCCGCGTAGCGCAGGGATCGGCAAGGTGTCCGTACACGGACACCGGTGTCCGTGACTTGTCCTTGCAGGGTCCGCTGCGGTCGTACCGTAGAATCAGCACAGGAAGGAAAAAAAACCTTCCTGCCCACATGCAGGAGGGTTTTTTTTTCCTCAGTGGCAGCCGCAGAGCTCTCACAGCTGGAGGCTGAGCACCAGAGCCTGTGTGTAGTCAAGTCACTGCACTGGTAAGGTAAGCCAGCAATGATCTGGAGCTGGGGGGGAAGGGAACAGCAGCAGCAGCTGCTGAGTGAGATGAGTCTGGGACTGGCTGGGGGATAGCATCAATTGAGGCTTGGTGTCTGGCCTGGGGCTGGGGGGGACAGCACAGCGGCTTAGTTTATATGGCCGACGTCGGCTTGCTGCTACTGTGCTGATTCTGCACCAGCACAGTAGCAGCAAGCACCTGGTGCCCAAGGATGAATAATAGGGGCGCCTTGTTTGCCCTGTCGGAACAGCACATCACCTCGCTCGCAGTCAGGTAACGCTGTGAGCTCTCAATCTTGAGACATGGCCAGCACAGTACTGGTGAGTGGCGGCCTGGAGAACCCTGAGGAGAGCGCTGTGGAGAGCAGGTGAGAGCCCTGTGGAGAGCGCTGGTTTAACCAGGGCCATGTGGAGTCTCACTAGGGCTCTGTGGGGTCTAGTTGGGGTACGGGTACTCCTAGAATGAGATCCTAATAGGTTGGACTTGATGGACTAATGTCTTTATTCAACCTCAAATACTATGTAATAGCCAATAGGAATCTAGCAATGCATTCCTATGGCAAAATGTTTTTTGTTTTTTTTTTGACGGCAGCAGAACCGCCCGCCAAAAGAAAACAGTTGGGCGAAGCTTGCTGTCACTGCTAGCTCCGCACAATCGTTTTCTATTGTTTTTTTTCTACTTTTTTAACTATTTTGCTTTTCTGCTCGGTCCCAGAAAAAATAGGCATTCAGCTATTTACTCACTGCTGTTCGGCATCTATGATGGAGGTTCGGCTTAGCCGATCTAGATGTTGGATTGGCTGAGTCGAACTCCTTCTGCACTTCGGGTCGGCCGAAGCCACCCGATGTACAGCTGATTTCAGCCGATATATGGCTGGAATCAGGCGTTCCAGTGTGAAGTGAATAGCCGAACAGCATTCGGCTCACTTCGCTTCAGGTCGGTCATTCACTCGGCTGCCTACGGCAGCTTTGTGAATAGACCCCTTAGTGCAGAACAAAGCAAGGTAAGTCGATTATGGGAAGAAATCAGCTGCAGGGAGACCACAGACAATTTGCCATCTGTCTGCCTTTTTTGGGGCACAGCTTTTAGAGTTCAATTCTTCTTTAAGGTGAGGCTGTCTAACCTTGCTTTGTTAACAGCAAATCCCAAGATCAGATACCACAAGGTTTCAGGAGGCAAATGTGAACAGAAACCAAAACTGCACCCAGTGAAAGCAAGCACACAGGATTAGACGGATATGTACAAAGTGTATTTTTTATGTTAAAGCTCTCCTAGCACTTAGTGCCATCTTCCCTATGTTGTAATGCTTGCTAAGGCAGTTAGATATGTGTTGCCTAGCATAGATAAATACTTCAACAGACTCCATGTGCCTTTACTCTATGTTGGCAGATTTTTTTTTCAGATTTAAAAAATATAATTTAGCTGTTTTTTAACTTACGGGCAGCTTTGTAAATACCTGAAATAACAGACAGCAATGTCCTTCTGAAAACCAGCAACACAGTAAGAAGCTCTGAAACTTCGAAATAGGCACACAAGTGAACTATTTCCAACTTTCCTTTTTTCTTTGGCCAATGTTCTGCTGAACGTGAAACGTGAGCAGCCAATCTGACTGGATGACCCTGGGAACATCTGTTACAAAACTCACACACTGTGCTCTGTCTATGATGATTAACGCTGAATGATCAGCTATAGCTTTAGTCTATGAAGCTTATTAATCTCTGCTCTTAGCTCTTTTACCTCCACATTTATCAACTGAAGTGCTCCTACTGTATCTCCACATCTAGGTTGACTATGCAAGCCCACAATGCAATATGTAAGCAATTAGTGACCACCAGAAAGGAGATATTTGCTATTTTCATCCTGTGGATAGTTTAGCATATTTTCCTCCCACAGGTTCCCTTCAACATTATCATGAATTTAACCTTTGCTGTGGGCTAGATAACTATTTATAAAATAAAAATGGGAACCAAAGCTAAATAGCATCACAGGATAATACATTCTCATTGTTTATTCTCTTACTCTTTAGTGATACAAGTAATCCAACTGGTCAATATTGCTCAACCAAGGATTTATGGGACCCTAGGGTTCCTCCAAAGGTTGCTAGGGGTTCCTTGAGCAATGAGTAATATTATTCCCAGAGACTATCACACTAATGTATTTTCGCTGCAGACATGGCAATTAATAGCAGGGATTCCCTGAGACTGGAAAGTTATTTCAAGGGTCCTCTGTGTTATAAGGGTTAAGAAAGGCTGATACCTTTGATTTCTGTTACGTTTTTTAAATTTGATTTTGGAAGGGGGGAGTAGGGGTTCGGGGGATAGAGACAGCATTCATATGTTTACATGGAAAAAATATATAAAATTGTATAATTTGTATGCAATACAATAGTTGTCAAATATGGTCTTCTTTAACCACTTGAAGACCAGGTGTTTAGACCCCCTTCCTGGCCAGGCCATTTTTCAGTATTCAGCGCTGCGATACTTTGACTGACGTTTATTCCGTCATGCAACGCTGTACTGAAATGAATTTTATACCATTTTTTGGGGACAGATAGAGCTTTATTTTGGTGGTATTTAATCACCACTACGGGTTTTATTTTTTATTATAATTAGGAAAAATTATTGAAAATTTTGAAAAAAAAAAGTTTTTTGTAACATTATGTTAGGAAACATTTATTATTACCCAGTTTTTTGGTCAAATATAAAAGATCAGGTCACGTCGGTTAAATAGACACCAAACATGTCAAGCTTTAAAATTGCGCGCACCCGCGACATCGCAGAAAACGACGGCAACCAAAATTGGCCATAGGCGACACTTTAAACGTTTTTACCGCTCATCAGTTTAGTGTTATCAGTGATTGATGGCCCTAGACTTATTGCTCTCACTCCGACGTTCGCGGCGATATGTAACATGTGCGGCGTAATGGGCGCAATCGTCTTTTTTGCACGTATGCGCCCCCGACGCATGTTTGCATGCGTGTATGTATGGGTGGGGACTTTAAAAAAAAAAGTTTTTTTTTTTTCTTCTTTTTTTATGTGTGACTTTCATTTTTGTTTCTATTTATTTTTTCACTTAACTTCATTACTATCACATAGGGGGCTAGGAAATCCTCTTTGTGATAGCAAAGAGATGTGACAGGTCCTCTTTATGGAGACATCAGGGGTCTCCAAGACCCCTAATGTCACCTAGGACCCCCCAAAAGAAGCTGATGAAGCAGAGATCTGCTCCATCAGCTTCTTTGCAGCTTCTGAAGCTGGAGAGTGACACAAGAATGCGGAAGTGATGTATTATACAACACGTCCGCATTCTTTCAGAGGAGAGGGGACTGGAGGGAGCTCGCGTAACGATCTCCCTCTGATCCCCTGTGACACAGGTACCATACTGATCCCGGGCTCGCACCGGGCACAGCGGAGCCCGGGATCAGCGGGACAATGGCGGGAGGGGGCCCGCACCGATCGTTGCAAAATACAAGCGATCCGCCGGCTCTACAGCTCTACTCAACTGACACTCAGATCCGCAGCAGTGACTGCTCTGCTCTCTGCTCCAGCTGTGGAATGTCCCTCAGCTTCCTCACATCCAATGCAAGTGAATGTGAGGAAGTGAAATCACGAGTCCTCAAACCGCTGGAGCCTGGGGGAAACGAAATTGCAGGGAAAGTTCTAGCAGCCAGGAGGAACTGAGGATCAGGTAAGTAATTTATTTTATTCTAGACCCTAGATGAAAACGATTACTTAACCTTTGTAATGCAGTTCTCCTTTAAACATTAGTGATATATGTGGTGTAAATAGCCTTTCTGTACACCTACAGTACCTATATACTTAACATGAATCTGTGTTTTACTCATACGGCTAAGTGACAGGGCCATGAATGACACATTGAATTAACGTTTTGTCAGCAAGTAATGTGTTCTGACTTGATAGAAAAATACTTCTATAAATTAAAGATTAAAAGAATTTGCTTTTCTGATTTATAAGCGGCAGACAGATAAAGCAGTGTGTTTACAGCACAGACAGGATAAAATTGTGACACCCGACTGCATTTCTAAAGCCAGCTGTGTCTGTCTGCTTTGGAATGCACTAATCAAATATTACCTAGGGAAAGCTAGGAGAGTTAGAAATGGAACTATTTTACTCATGTTTTCTCCTAATGTAACAGTGACATCCAGAGGACATTTGCTATAATGCAGAATGTGCAATGTTGAAGCAGTGATTTACTGGGACTAAGCAAAGTGACAGGTGCTCTTAAAGTGACACTAAACTCTGGAGTTAAATCTTAAAAATGGATTCAAATACCTTAACTATTAACAAAACTGTATCTTATTTGTGTATCACTCGGCTGTAGATCCTCAAATTATCTCTGAATTTGTACTGACACTGTCCTTCCTTCTGGAGGGTGGCTACTTTTGTTCTCCATGGTTCCTGTGTGTGTTGAAAAGTAGTCACCGATCCAAGCTTGCTCCCGTGTAAATATAATCTACATTTTTGTTAATAGTTAACTACCTAGATCTCTATCGGGAAGTGCCCGATATTTAAAAACATGCGGCGATGCCCGTTAACATACAAGCGATCCGCCGGTTACAGAGCCGGCGGATCGCTTGTATGGGGTAACGATCGGTGTTCCCCCCACCTCTGCCCCCCCGTTGTCCCGCTGCTCACAGTCTCCGCTGTGCCCGGGATCAGCATGATGCCTGTGTCACAGGGGATCCGGTCCCCTCTCCACTGCAAGAATGCGGAAGTGTTGTATATTACATCACTTCCGCATTCTTGTGTCACTCTCCGGCTTCAGAAGCTGGAAAGTAGCTGATGGAGCAGATCTGTGCTGCATCAGCTTCTTTTGGGGGGTCCATAAAGAGGACCTGTTACATATTTTGCTATTACATAGGGAGTTTTATTAGCCCCCTATCTGATAGCAATAAAGTTTAGTGAAGAAAAAAAAAAAGGAACAAAAAATTAAAGTGTC
>NW_017306598.1:205398-230912 GCF_000935625.1 Nanorana parkeri | reverse complement strand
GGGCCCCCCCCCCCCAATGTAAAGTTACACATAAAAAAGAATAAAAAAACTTTAAAAAATTAAAAGTCCCCCCATACATACACGCATGCAAGCATGCGTCGGGGGCGCATACGTGCAAAAACGACGATTGCGCCCATTGTGCCGCACATGTTGCAATTTTAAAGCTTGACATGTTTGGTGTCTATTTACCCGACTTTTATATTTTACCAAAAAACTGGGTAATAATAAATGTTTCCTAACATTATGTAAAAAAAAAAAAAAATCAGTAATTTGTCCTAATTATAGTAAACAATAAAAAATGCAGTGGTGATTAAATACCACCAAAAGAAAGCTCTATCTGTCCCCAAAAAATTGTATAAAATTCATTTCAGTACAGCGTTGCATGACGGAATAAATGTCAGTCAAAGTACCGCAGCGCTGAACACTGAAAAATGGCCTGGACAGGAAGGGGGTCTAAACACCTGGTCTTCAAGTGGTTAAGGTACTTGAATGGATTTGTAAGATTTAATTCCTGAGTTAATGTCAGTGTAAAGCTGAGCTCCAGTGAGGTCTTACTGGTCTTGCATTGCAGGAATGATAGAGAGCTGCAACCAGTCGGGTAGTGAATGGAAGGGACTTCAGGGGACTGGTTGCAAATAGAGGAGGAAGCCTAAGGGAGTGAGGAACGAGGTAACTATATCATATTTTTCATTATTCCCTAGGGCAAGATAAGCACTTAAATCTTGTTTTTCTAGAGTTCAGCTTCAAGTCCACAGTTTAAAGCCTATATAAAAGCACCATATTTGCTTAGCATTTCCTAACTTTCCAGTCTCTCCAAGACTATTACAGTTTAGCAGTAAGAGAAAATGTTTGTTTGAAACTCTGTTTATTGAACACATATATCCACCCCGACACCATTATACTGTATGTAATATAATGTAATATATACTGTACACTTACAAAAATGATAATACAATAGACACAACAAAAAACTCAAAAACAATATAGCTCATATGCCATACAAAACATCACAAGGGTTTCAGATACACCAATGAAAAAAGAGAACACAGCAACGGATATCCAAATAAGGAACAATTACCAAAGTCTACTTTTGGCTCAGGATGCAGACAACCACTTAAACTGAAAGACAGGAGAAATCACACCAATTACTTAAAATTCCAAGAAAATGTTAGATTAATGGCTAACCATTCAAAATTGATAATTTCAGTATCTGATAGATGCATATGGGTTGATTGGCTCATGGACCTCTTATATGATTGATTGGATCTCTTGATTATATAGTTGACAGAGACATTTTATGTCTTTTGCAGACTTCAAAGCCAAGATCTCAGTTATCCACCTTCAATGGCCCACCCACATTCCTGGTCTGGAGTCTAATTGGAGCACAGTGCCAGGGAAAGACTATGGGAAGGAGGGGATCTACCAAAGAGGGAGCTGACTGGAGTTCAGCCTTAACTGCAGGCAACACAAAGACTTTATAATGCATTGCCCTTGTTGTCCGCCAACCCAATCCACCAGTAGAGCTTGGTACTTGGCACTGCTGTGTTTGGGGTTGGATGTGACACTACACCCTGCACGTGGGAACGGGGTGGAGGGTGCACCTATAAGACTGCTGAAAATGACCTGAAGGAAGAAGATGTTCGGATCAAGAGGCATCACTTAAAGCAATTAAACATATATCAAGATCAGGACTTCATCAGGCATCCGGCTTTCACATACAAGTGATCCGGGTGGCTGGGAACACAGCTATGGAGATCTTGCCACTGAAATCCCTAACAGAAAAGAGGCATGTGCTGGACTGATGTGTCATTATTCATACAAAATAAAATGAGCACATATTGGTGGTCCTTACAAAAGAAGCCATCAAGTTAGAAATATGTGAATTGTCAAAGTGATTTGAAGCTTCAGGCTCCGTCTGTTATTTTTATCTTTCCTTCATGTCATGAAAAGTCATTGACTTGGAATCATAAATAATAATTATAATAACAATAATAATAATCATCATCATAGATCATGTCAGGGCACACTATACTGTATGTTTTTACTGACTCAGTAACATTATAAGCGGTGAAGCACAGATCAGGTCAGATGTACTTAATAAAAAGTGCTTCTACACTTACAGAGAGACCACTACTTCCATAAAGGGAGCAAGGTTCCTTCTCTGCAGCATGCGGGCAGGGGACAGGCTTTTCTAGCTGATTTAAACTGTGCTTTCAATTGAGATTTAAACCGTTGAAAGACCTAGGATGAATGGCAGTATTGGCACCATGAATCACAGAATTAAAAGAAAAGTTTGACTTGCCTTCCTTTCCTTTTACTTTCATTCCTTTGGGTCAAAAGTTATAGTTACCATGGTTGGTTTGTCTTTTTTAAGCCAGAGAACGAATCCAACTGCCCTGTGGGATTAGGAAGGAATTTTTCCCCTTAAAGACAAAATTGGCCACAGCTGAACAAGCTTTTTGTTTTGCCGTTCTTTGGTCCAAACCCAGTGTGGTTTGTGAGAGGCTGAACTTGATGGACATGTCTTTTTTCAGCCAGAATCACTATATATTACACTTATGATACTAATTTACATTGGCAAGGAAATTACTTTAAGTGTAAAGAGTATGCTAACAAAATAATTTGTTATAGCCCATCACAACCAATTATTTTTCAACCTTAAATGTTGCAGTGCAGGGTTGAAAATACAATAAGGATTTTGGATGATTGTTATGGTCAATAATACAAGGTCCCATACTGTGTTTTATTTGGTACAATTGATATAAAACCAAGTCTATACATATTTGGAGATGCTAATAATGTCTGCCAATTTCTCTCGGATTATTTAAAAAAAAGGCTGGAATAACATCTATTCTATCTCACCAAACATATTTTATCTCAAACTGTGGTTCCCTCTTCAAGTAACCTTGGAATTTTAATTTTGCCAAGGGAAAATGAATCGTGACTGCTGCATACTTTCCTCCTAGCTCATGAAAATCAGACTTAATTCCCCTATCAACAGAAGATGTGTTAACAAGAAACAGAACTTTAATGTCTCCATTGTGATAAAAAACAAAAGAGTTTTTTTTTGTTTTTGGAAAAGTCCTTTCTCCGTCATAAAACAGTTCCAGTAATTATAAGGTATTAGGAAAATATAAGTGTTTCTTTTAAATAAAGATGAGTAAATTGATCTGCTGAGTTTATGTACTGTAGCTGATATCAGTGTATATCAGCCGATTCAACAAGAAAGTTATGTTGCTATGTTTCCTGCTGCATTCATTAAGTAATTGAGAATGACATCCTAGAAACTGGAGTACAGAAGTTTCCTAGAACTCCAACTACTATAATGAAGCACTATATGAAGCACTAAGAGGCCCAGATAGTCTTTATTGAACACCTCTTTGTTATACAGTTGTTCACTTTCCATTAATATAGTTAAAAAATCCCAGAACCTGGTCATTCCATGTATTGTTTGGTTTTCTAGGATTGTTTTGGACAGTTGCAGCCACACTTGGTTAAAGGCCCTTTCTGATTAGCAAATCTTTTATTCTTATACTAAAAATGATTAGCAAATCTTTTATTCTTATACTAAAAATTGGTAGGTGCTGAATTATCTGTTGATACTCAGAAGAAGATATCTAGAAGGAGCAATGGAGGATCTACTGCTACATTTAAGTGCTAGCTATAGAAGTACTGGGATCCATCATTTCATAGGCCAGCAACGAGTATTATTTTGAATTCCCTCAAGATTAAGTTCCTAATTATTCTTGAAAAGTGAAAACTGAAGATTGCTCCCAGCTGTTATAGATCCTTTTTGACTATATCTTAGAAAATCCTCTAATATGTTGGAAGGCCCCTTGAGATGATTTCATGTCAGGGATGCTACAAATGAAAATGATAGTGCATAAGGGCCAGTGGAAGTCTTCAAGTTCTCTTCTGTCCTATCAAATAAGTTACTAAAGTAATATTGTCCAAGAAAAGTATTTTTACCTTTCCAGAACTGCTTTGTGCCTTCACAAATTTCTTCACAGTCAGGAGTTCTCAATGACTTGATGCGTAAGTCTTCTATATGGATGTCCATTTGTCCTAGAAGTAGAAATCTTCCAAATGAGCTCCTCAACTGCTTTGATTTGCATATGTATTCACGATACCAGGTTAGTTATTTTTCAAGGAAGCTCCTGAATGAAGATGTGCTCTAAAACCCACCTGTTTATTAACCATTTTATATTATTGCAAAAATATTGGGATGGAAAGACTGGATCTTTCCATCCCAATTTAGATTTGATAACAGCAGATGCCCTGAATTCACCTGCGTTCCAATATATTTTTGGATCAAAGATGCAAGGAGAGTATTGACATTGTTTCTCTTATTATGTAGCCTGTGGCTGCTATAAACTGATAATAATGGCTGTTCTATTGTCCTCCATGAGCATTAAAATCTAAAGCTAACCATACATGGCTAGATTTATCTCTCTGTGGGCTGAACAAAAGAGATGACTCAGTTCCCCTCTCCCATGCTAAACAGTGAGGGTGGTGGAATCTTTCCATTCAGTTATTGTTTTCAAACAGATGGCTGTCTGAATACATGAACAGTGACTGCACCTGACTGGATGCAGTCACTGTTCAGCCAACAATGTTTCCACTGGCTTTTTGGATTTTGTAATCACAGTTTGATGAGCCAGGTGGTGGCAATCATTTAGAGCAATCATAAAATGTGTCTGTTAATTTTATATTTATAGCTTATTTCCTATTAAAAAAGTACCTTTGCAGTGGGTCTATCCCCACTCTGCAAAGGTTAACTGCTTGTTTATTTCTAGGGGTATGGTGTAAAGCATGGCTCCAAGACGGGCACCTGAAGTCTACCTCTCATGCGCTCCAGCAGTCAGGGGCCTGCTGCACTGATAGAGGTGAGCAGCGACTTCTGGGGGAGCAAGAATGAGGTAAGTAAAAGTCCTCTTTACAATACCTCTAAACATAAATGAACAGTTAAAGTAGTATTAAGGTCTGGACGTTTTTTACCTTAATGCACTCTCTGCATTAGGGTAAAAACAGCCCAGGACCTTTTTTTTACCTCAGTCCCCCCCCAGTCTCCTCTCAACTGTGTTCGTCCCCGCCGCTGGTCCCAAAGCGATCCTCCGTACCCTGAAATTCCGGTTTGCGGGGGAGGATACTGATGGCAGAAGGAGCCATGGGCTCCTTCTGCCATCATTTAAAGAAGGAAGGGGCGTGGCCTGCCACAGGGCGTGTGTGTCTATGGATGCACACAGCCGCTGCGGGAAAGAGCGGAGACGAGTGCGCACGGGTGCCTCCATTAGAACGATGGTGGCACCCGTGCAGGGGGCGGGGGGAAGAGCATGGCGGGGACACACTAGAAAACGAGGAAAGAAGTACTTTAAAAAACAAAAAAAAAAACCAGCCTCCAGCAAAGGAGGGTCTCCTTAAAGGAGAAAAAAAAACAAAAAAACTGTGGCTTTAACATCACTTTAACCCTTGATTTGTGGGGTTAGCCCCAATTGTTTTAGTTTTTTTTTTTTTTTTACCCAGAGGTAGGCTTTAATATCCCAAAAAGTGGGCCACTCCTTAGATACACCTTTTATATACACCCTTATATACACCTCTTCCGCTTCACATTGCGGTAGACACGTGGGCTGGTGGAAACAAGCCCCTGAGCTTACTTCCAACTGCCAGAGATGTCACTCCCAGGTCATCCTTCTACTATTAATTTGCAGGCCTACCAAGTGGTTAAAAGGCAAGTGTTTTTAGTTTTAACATGGCATAGGTAGCTCTGCGCACTAAAAACTCCTTCTGCCACTTGTCTGTTACAAACTGCAGAACTTCTGCCAAACTATTCTCCAGTATATCTCTGTGAAATTACAGAGATTATATAGTTATTATAGTTCACTATTATTATAGTTAAGACATTTCATTTAATTCCAGTGATGCCACACTAAGGTAGGAGGGAACCATCTCTGCACATGCACAATGCTTCTCAACTGTCATGTTGCAGAAAATAGTAGTCTCCGATTGTGGCCCACCATAGTAGGCATGCTAAATGCCACAAAGGAGAGTTTTGCTTTCACACAAAATATACACTAACATGGAGCAAGATCATGCTCTGTTCTTTAAAGAAAAGTGGTTCTATTTAAGCTAAAAATTATACCATAGCATGTTAAACGGAAAAATTCCAGCAGAGCACTAATGATCTATAAGTACTTCAATATTCTCTTTGTGTTGCATAGGAAAATCAATAAAAAAATAAATGTAGGAATATATCCAACTTGAATTCTGGATTTAGTTGAACGTGGAAAACTGTTCTTGGCATTTTGCCACTGAGCTTCTGTGGATATGCTTCAACCTGGCTCTAGAAATGTATTTCACTGTTGTGGATTGTAGGCAATGACCTTACATGACCACTTTAATCATAGCAGACATGAAAATCTATTTTTCTAACACTTTATTTTCACAATTTCTTTAACCACTTGAAGACCAGGTGTTTCAGTGTACGTGGCCAGTCATATAGGCACAAAGTGCCAAGACGTACACTGTACGTCTCCCGTCACGAAGGGGTTAATCACCACTACAAGTTTTTTTTTTTTTACTGTATAATAAAAAAAGTACCGAAAATGTTGAAAAAAAACCTGTTCTCCCTACGTTATGTTATAAAACATCTATTATTACCCAATTTTTTGGTAAAATATAAAAGACGGGGTCACGTCGGGTAAATAGACACCAAACATGTCAAGCTTTAAAATTGCGCGCACCCGTTAAATCTCAAAAAACTACAAAACTCAAAATTGACCATAGCCGACGTTTTAAAAGCTTTTACCGCTCATCAGTTTAGTGTTATCAGTGATTGATGACCCTAGAATTATTGCTCTCATGCCGACGTTAGTGGCGATATGTAACATGTGCGGCGCAATGGATGTAATTGTCGTTTTCGCACGTAGGCGGGCTTGACGCATGTTTGTGGGGGCAGGGGACTTACATTTTTTTAAATTGCTTTGATATGTGATTTTTATTTTTTTTAGTAACAAATTTTTGTAAACCTTTTTTTTTTTTCCACTGAACTCTATTGCTATAACATAGGGAGCAAGCAAGCTCCCTATGTGATTGCCAATTTGCAGTGACAGGTCCTCTTTATGGAGACATCAGGGGTCTTAAGACCCCTAATGTCACCTAGGGACCCCCAGAGAAGCTGATGAAGCAGAGACATGCTTCACCAGCTTCTCTCCGGTTTCTGTACCGGAGAGTGACACTGCATGCAGGCAGTGATGCAATACACATCACTGCCTGTTACAAATATAAAGTTATTTTAAGTCCGATCCTCCAATCAGCCGTCCCCCAGGTAATCGGTACTCACCAGAGTCGGTGACTATATATAGTATAATCACTCAGGAGCGGAAGACTTCTGATCTCCCAGTTCCGATTCCCTCAAAATCACCCGACAGCAGACCGAACACTTTCAAGCGCTTATCCCTTGCAGTCTACGTGGAGGTCCCGGCTCTCTGTTGAAAGCAGATGCCGGCTACTCTCATCCGTGGACAACAGCGGTTATGTACGATCCCGATCAGTGTTTTGTTAGGGTTATGGGAGAGAAAAAACAGCCCTCATGGTGCGGTACATCCAACAAAGTATATTTATTTAAAAATAGCAACTTACATCAAAGTTTCAAAACATCAGCCGGCCAAATAGAAAAAACAGGATAAAAAGCTCTCACATGAAAGCCACTAGCATAGTGCCTACTAAACAGTGAAAAGATCTGCCCCTTGACACGTTCCGTCACCTGACATATTCTGAAGGTCAATTTGGTGGATATATATATATACCTTTCTTAACAAGGTAATATATTATTTTATAATTTATATCTACATTTAATTTTCTTTATGGAAGCATTATAATTTACCTATAGCGCTGTGTTGTTATTTGTACAGTTAAGGAAGCTGGTCGGCGGGTAATGACTTGTCATCTAGCTTCCTGATTAGCTGTGAAGCCGGCCGGCATGTAATGACTTGCTGCTCGGCTTACTGATTAGCAGGGAAGCCGTCTCCATGCCCAGCTGTCACCAGGTGATGGAGAACCATGGAGCCAGCTTTCTGGGCAATCAGGAAGCCAGGGGGTGGGTAGTGACTCGCCGCCTTGCTTCCTGATTGGACAGCTTCTCTGCCTGGTTTTCTGATTGGCCAGAAGCCAGCTCCATGTTCCCTAGTGACGAGGGAGCATTAAGATAGCTTCCCGGCCAATCAGGAAGCTGGGCAGCGTGTAACGACTCGTCACCCGTCTTCCCGATACCGGATAGGCATCAGGAGCATTTGGGCGAGTACGAGGCTGTTTGGCTAGCTTGATGCTGATTGGCCTGGAAGCTGTCTTCCCAGTCGGGAGGCGGGTCCATGTTCCCCTACAGCACTCTGAAATAACTAATTGTACATGATAAAGATCAACCTACTGTGCAAAATTACGAATCGATTCGGCATACCGAATAACTAATTTGCCCAAAATAATGAATCATTCTAACGTAATGAATATGACGAAACAAAATATTTGCTTGACAAATAGAAAAAAAATATACATTTTTTTTGCCGGCACACATGCCTGACAGGTACTGCACTGTAGTGCTTTTGGGGTTTGCATATACAAATATTACATAGCTTCTTTGTCCAGGGAAAATGCAGGTACATTTATATGAGTACACCAGCTATTGTTAGATTGGGGGAAACAAATCATAAGAAATAAATACATGTTACAATCCCAATGACCGCTGGAGAGAATGAGCATATAAATGTAACCATTGATACTCCTGGAATAGCAATGATTACAGTTATGTGCTCATTCCCTCCAGTGGTTTCTTATATTGTAATATTGTATCTCCTTACTAACATATTTTATTTCCTAACATTATTTCCTATAATACTAACATATTTTTTTTCCTATAAGTCTCAGCTCCATCTACGAACATTCATATTTTCCCCATTCTCACAACAGCTGGTTATCTCATCCAGTATATGCAGTTTTACTGAATGAATTGGCCATGCAATTTTATTTATAAATAAACCCCCGGTTTTCTGTGTGCTGGGTTAATTGTAAGTATCTGTTCTTATTCTATATGTATGTACACTGCACTGTAGCACTTCTCGTGTGTTGTATGTTGGGTGTGATTCTTAATATTTGTTTTTATTCTATATGTAAAGCAGTAGCAGCTGCACTGCAGTACTTCTCTTGCCCTGTATTGTAATTCTCAATGTCTGTTCTTATTAGTTATGTATAGTTGCTGCACAGTAGCACTTCTTATTCTATATGCTTTGTAGCATTATTAGTATTTGATCTTATTCTTTATGTATGGTCAGTGCACGGTAGTACTTTTCTTGTTTTATGCTGTTATTTTCAGTATTTCTGTTTGTGTATGAACACTTCATTGTAGCAATCTTCTTGTTCTGTATGCTGGGTTTAATTATCTGTATCTGTTCTTATGTGTACAGATGTTGCACAGAACCATTTCTCTTTTTTTATATAGTGCCTTTAATTCTCATGATCTCTTATTATACCTAAATTGACACTGTACAGTAGTATTTCCGATCATCTCCCTGCAGAGATCAGTGACTGTCAGTCACCGCTCCCCGCAGGGATTTCCCCCTCCTCTTTCCAATCCTCCAGCGCTGAGTGGAGTAACAGACAGGGGAGGGGACGGGCATAGCTGACTCTGCTTCTAGATAGACAGAGCCCGCTGTCAATCAGCCAGAGGAGTGGATCTTGACAGTATTGTCGGGACCCGTCCCGGCTGCGGCGCTCTCTGCACATAGTGTGCAATAACCCGCTATACACTGAGTTTTGGGACACGGGAGGACATTAATATATGTCCTTCCGTGATCCTAAAGAGAACTATGGGAAAAAAGTTTACCTCATAGTTCTCCTTTTAAGGTACTCACAATAACATGCATTATGGCGTGTCACGCATGTTGGGTTAAGATAGCCCATTCTTTATAACTGGGCTGCCTGTAGGCGGGGTTCCCTCTTGGGGGTGTTGCGTGTGTGTTCCCTTCTGGGTTGGCTGTGTAACCCCGTGCATGCAACTTGAAACCAGACACCCCACGGTCAGGGGCCACGGCCTTGGCCTCGTGCAAACACTCCCTCACGTGTAGTACTGCGTACACAGGGCCTCATGGCTTCAACCGCCTCTGCGGTCTTCGGCGCTTCCTCCCCCTTAGGGAGGAAGGCCACCATGAACGGCACCCTGTGTCAGGCATAGCCCCAATGCACACCTACCCTTCTCAGATGGTTACAGCCACGATACAGTCCAACATCACACTCCGGTTGAACCCCACCTTCTCAAAGGTTGGAGGGAGAAGAACCAGTCCACACAGATAGTCTTTTTGTTGATTTTACTTGAAGGTAGAACAGAACAAAGTATACGTTTCAGCCACCCCCGGGTGGGATGACGGCACAATTCTTGTTACTTGCATGGTAATACACTTTAGAGAGAGAGAGGTACATCAGCCCAGGTGCAGCCCAGAGTCCACGACTACTTCGGCCATAGGCCCACTGGCAAATATTGTCAGTCTTCTAGCACTTTACTATTCTCCGTAATCCCCTCCTTTGTCAGTCCTAGCACGGTGGGTTTCCTTGTAGCTCTACATAGTCCTAGGCCTGGTCCTGTCCTTCCCATGGACCAGCATATAGTCCAGAAACAGTCTCTCTCCAGAGACTCTGCAGACAGTCCTGGACTTCTCCTGTACTCCTCTGAACAACCCCCTCCCCTCTCGGGCGCCCCCTATAAATCAACCTCTCCTGGGACACAGAGTTTCCCCAGGCCAGAGCTGCATCTATCTCCAGGGCCCCATGGGGGCATCTAGTGGCCGTTGGCCATACTGCACCTACCTACATGCCAATGCACCACAACGGCTGAAAAATGCATGGTATATGCGTTGTGATGCATTGCGGTGTGATGGGTTCTACTGTACAATGCATTGAGGTGCCATTTACAATTCAGCCTCAAGTTTTTACATTGAGGCTGCCGTATACTCAGAAAGGTCAGCTTTCCTAGATCTGTATTTTTCCATAGTGCAGAGTGGAAGGAAATGTGGTGGGGTGTTCCTTTAAGATGCTCTGCTAAAGGGCCCATGTGCATTGTGTGGTAAAACTCACACTTTAACTTTGCATTGCCACAGCACAAACACAGCCTCAATGTAAAAACTTGAAGCGTTGCAGTGATAACCACTACGAGGCGACAGCGTACTGCTGCCATTAGTTCGGCTGCGGCGGATGCTTGGCTGTCTCCGAGGCGCTTCAGTGCATTTCTCGTAATAACCATTAGAGGGCGATAGCGCACTCTGCGATAGCACGACAGTGGTGGATGGCAGGCTGTCTTTGGTAAACAAACGATGGCTGCTCTAGACTAACTGTCGCGATGTTTCCTGAGGAAGTTCTTCCTGTTTGGGCGGAAGTTGTGTTTCTACCTTTAGAGGTATGCATAGATGGATGCAGTGGGAAGGAAAACGCTGCTGGTCCGGCATTTGCCGACTGAGCTCAGTCTGCAGGAGCAGAGGGAGCTGCTGGAGAAGAGCGGAGCGGCCAGTGTGCGCCTGTGTTCCGGGAGGACGAGGGGGAACTTGGTAAGAGAAGAACACAGATCCCCGGTGTCTTTGGTGGGGCTTTATCTGTGTGTGTGTGTATATATGGTGTTATTGAAGCCACGCCCCTCTGTATGCTCCAACCATGTGTCATGTATGCAGTGAGTTCTACATGTTCATTTTTAGCTCCAGGATTGATCTGTCATGTAAACTTACATTGGTCCAGCTTGGCTCGATGTAAGTATCCATATCCCGAGGGCTGCTGAGAGAGCTGAAAATCACTATAGTAGTCCACACTACATACAGTGACAGCTGAGATCTTCCAGGTCAGGAATGGACAACTCAGGCCCGATGTTCTGTCGAAACTTCCAACTCCTCGAGATCTCCAACCATCTGACTTCCGGTTTACTTAGAAGTAAGAGGTTTGGCCGAGAAGGCTGTACTGCACGTGCGCCCCCTGCAACGTTTCCTTATACACATACTACACAGCAATAAAGTATTAAAATGAACTAGGGTCACACTAATACAGCACGCTATTAATCTGAGTTGCCCCACTTTATCTGCGTCGCTTGCGGCAATATTGAGTGGGGCAATTCAGATTAATAACGTGCTGTATTAGTGTGACCCTAGTTCATTTTAATACTTTATTGCTGTGTAGTATGTGTATAAGGAAACGTTGCAGGGGGCGCACGTGCAGTACAGCCTTCTCGGCCAAACCTCTTACTTCTAAGTAAACCGGAAGTCAGATGGTTGGAGATCTCGAGGATTTGGAATTTTCGACAGGACACTGACAGCTGTGCTTTAACTACAAATCCCACCATTCCTCTGCGAGTCATGCCTGTAACTGTCAGTCTTGCAATGCCTCATGGGACATGTAGTTCCACAGCAGCTGAAGGGCCAGTGTTGCCCCCCCTGTTCTAGGTGATGTCATCTGCACTTCTCCACTTCTCCCACTGGTGGAGGTGTAGAGCAAGAGACTCCCTATGATCAGTGTGCAGAGCTGCTGGAGCCACAGCCTGAAGATCACAACTGTCACCTTTATGTAACACAAACTACTACAGTGATATTTATCATCCTCGGTGGCCCTCTGGTCATCAGATATGAATGGATACTTCGAGCCAAGCTTTACCAGAGTAAGTAGCCCCCCAAAAAATTGGAGTTCTGCTTGTAATGTTTTTAATGGGATAGCTTACATTAAGGAAAAAAAATTCAAATAAAATAACTATAAATGCAAACACTTTGTGTAAAGAAATCAGTGTTAATTTTTTGCATCGGGGTCAGCAAAGCATGGCAACCACAACCAGTGGATTGCAGGTGCTCTGCACAAGCTTCTGCAGTCTGTTCCCCCCAGGTCCATTCTGAGGTCCAGATCTTCGTGTTATGGGACTGGAGGAAGTAATTAATGGACTACAAGTGCAGTGACGTCACCGCGCTTGTACTCCATTTAGATCTAAGACTGCCTCCTGCTGCGGTGACAGAAGGGACTTAGTCTTTTTCATTCACAGATCCTGTAAATGGATCTTTGAATGAAAGATACAGCTGTGTGCCCGGTGCCAAATTAAAATAATTTTAAAAGATACAGGAGCTTTCGGCGTGAACTACCCCGCAATTTAGTTAAGGGGCTGGTGAAGGAGTCACTTTGGGGGCTGTGGACTGTGACCATATTTCATGTTGCACCCTAAATGTTGGTGTAACATGAAACATGACCAAAACGGTGGACTGTTCTTTTAAGTCGGGATGCACCGATACCACTTTGTTAAGACCGAGTACGAGTACCGATACTTTTTCTTAGGGACAGGTCACATTTTTTCTAATGCAATACAAACTAATGATTTTAGGTAAGTTTCTTAATATTATGATTCATGAGATGACGAGGGAGCATGACGCCGGCTTCCCGGCCAATCAGAATGCCGGGTGCTGCGTCATTACACGACACCGGGCTTCCGGATTGGCTAGCTTTCTGATAAATCGGGAAGCCGGGCAGCGCGTCATTACACGCTACCCGGCTTCCTGATTTGCCGGGAGGTCGGCTCCATGCTCTCTCATCACAAGTGACGAGGGAGCATGACGCCGGCTTCCCGGCCAATCAGAATGCCGGGTGCTGCGTCATTACACGACACCGGGCTTCCGGATTGGCTAGCTTCCTGATACAGGAAGTACTCGTGCTAGGCATCGGTGCATTTTGGCGAGTACGAGTACTCACCCAAATACTCGGTATTGGCACCAATACTAGTATCGGTATCGGTGCACCCCTACTTTTAAGCAGTCCTTAATACTTTTAGATGGCTAATTCAGGAACCAGGTTTGCTGGGCTGTTTGTTAGATATGAGAAGGGCACCATTTTGGCTTTGGTTGTTTCAGGAGAGCCTGACTGATGCAAGAGACGACACTGAATACTTAACCTCTAAGGTGAGTCTACACTTGGTTCTCTTCAAGCGGTATAGTTTCCGGCGCATTGTTCAACGCTTGACTTTTCCAGCAGTGTGGAATAACTACATCCCCTGCTGTGCTCAGTGGTTCCTCCATTAGCCATCAGGTCACTTTTGTGTCTCTGAGTTCAGAGAGAAAATGTTGAAAATGTCATCTGAAATCTGTCATTGGTCTAAACATTCTATTTCTGTTTTTGTTTTTTTTAGAAGCATGTGGCTTTTGCAACGTATCCAAATGAATATGCTGCTGCAAAGGTATCAACTCCTGTTTTATATACTGCATGTCTTCTACTAAGACTATCTACTATGCTGCCTTATATAAGGCATGTTGGCTATGCATATCATAGTATAAACGGATCTGGAACAAACAGGCAGATGTGGAAATGTAGAGTTCATTCCGGGCTCCTAATCTTTATACTTGGTTCAAGTCATAAATTACTGATGCCATTAGATCAATGTGACAGATGGGTAAATAGTATATCCAGAATGAGAGGCCAGCAATGGCAGTCTTGGTGCTTCCCCACTAGAGTTTTTGATTTAAAACCCCAACAGCAGTTTCATGCGGTATAATACTTACCTCTTCATTGGCTATTGTGTCCTGTCTTTGCTTTGATGAAGCGCTACAACCTCCATTAGAATCTTTGGTGTTTTTAGGTGTCCCCTGGTGTGGACTGTGGTTTCATCTTCTGACTCGTGTCTCACTACAGGACCAGTTGGGATGTGGGTGCTGGTGGTTGAAACCTTAGCAGCCCCACCAATACTTTGTAAGTCACTGATCGGAATAATGATGTAGTTTAGGACCGCTGAATATCTGGCATGCTTGTTCCAAATCAATGACAGCATTGACACCTGAGCCAGCTAGGAAACTGGCATTTTTTAGAGAAGTCACCAATTCCTGTCAGTACATGTTTCCTTTAATGATACGTAATCGGTTTAGCAAAATAAAGGTGTTTGAAGGACATCAAGTTTGAAAAACTCTGCAGCCGTTCTTATGGAAATACAGAGGAATGCTTTTTTCCTCTTCTTGCAGAATGTTGTTGTCTCTATTACTGCATGTTTTTTTTATAGGTCTCCTCATATAAAGTCTCTAAATGTTATTTCAAGCACCTAATTTATGAAATTCCATTTAAAATGTACAAGCGCTCTGAAATGACCACACACTGTTTCATTCCCAGGCTCTTTCAGTACTTCACCAGCTCACAGTGTTAGGTCACACACTTGTGGTTGAATATGCTAAGGAGAACCTTGTTCACTTACCAGACCAGCCATCTTTCTCTGAAAAAAAGAAAAGGTTTGTGGATTTTTATTTTCTATATAGATTAAGATGTGATTAAACTACATAAAACATGTGTGCTTATCTTGTTAGTGTTATGCCATGGAACCTACACCCACTGTAGGTGACACCACCACAAGGGCATTAAAGTAGTATTAAGATCTGGGCTCAGACTCCCGGCGGCAAAAGTCGCCGGGAGTCTGTTTAAACAGCCCCGATGCTGGCGACGTACACTGTACGTCGTCAGTCACGAAGGGGTTAATGCATTATCTGCATTAGGGTAAAAACGGCCCAGCACCTTTTTTCTACCCCAGTCCCCCACACACTTAGCTGTCAGCTGCGCTCGTCCCCGCCGCCAGTCCGAAGTGATCCTCTGTTCCCCGAACGTCCGGGTTGCGGGAGGAGGATACTGATGGCAGAGGAGCCATAGGCTCCTTCAGCCATCAATCAAAGGGAAGGGGCATGGCCTGCCACAGGGCTGTGTGTGTCTGGACGCACACAGCCACGGCAGAAACGAGCGGGCACGGGTGCCTCCACTAGATCAATGGTGGCACCCGTGCAGGGGGTGGGGGGAAAAGCGCTGCGGGGAGCCACTAGAAACAAGGATATAGAAACGTTTAAAGAAAAAGAGCAACAGCCTCAAGCAAAGGAGGGTCTCCTTTTAAAGGAGAAAGTAAAAAAAAAATAGGCTTTAATATCACTTTAACTTTGCTAGGGCTTGGACTTGTGTACTTAGTCTTAGTTCACCTTTCTTTGTTTCATGTTGCACCCATATTTAGGGTATAACATGGTCACATTCCAGAACCACCCTAACACATTTACCTGAAGTGCAATGTCTTTCTCCCATCAGCCTTCTGTCTGTGTTTAAACTCAGCATAGCTGTACATGACTAAACCTACACAGTCGCATCATCCATTCACAAATCAGTTAACAGGGATCTGTAAATTAAAAGAGAAGTCCCACTGTGGCACAGGGATTCGCAGATCTCAGTGGAAAGAAAAAGTGCGGTGATGTCAAGTCACTTCCTCCAACCCCATAACGGTAGGTCTGTACCTCCATCCCGACCTGGGGCAGGCATGTAAACACTGTAGGTTTTAATAAATTTACATTTTTTATTTTATTATTTATTCATTTGAGTGCATTTATTGTTATACAAGTGAATTTTTAGGTGTGGTCTAGTGGGCCATATATGGGGACGTCGGCTTCAAGATCTTCATGTTAAGATCTCTTGGTGTTCCCACTCCTTCTGTTGCATTAGTCATAAAGTAAGATAAATGACAAATTCAGAAAGAGTGAGATCCTTCTAAAGCCAATGCAGATGTGCATCCCTGGAAAAATGGGCAAAAAAAATATTTGGACACCATGGTTAAGAGATCTAAGATGACTATTGTAGGGTATTACTTTCCAACTGATTACAAAAACCAGTGCTGAGAAGACATGGCCCCATAAGTGCATTTTGTTTTAAGACACGTGTATCTGCAAAGCCTGCAAAAGATGAGCCTTTCTCATTAAATTAGTCAATATCTATGTAGACCCCATAAGCAGTCTGGACCCAAATGTCAGTACCACATCTGCTTGTATGTACAGCCTCCCAGGAGCCAGTGGCCTCCGCAGCACTGCCCAAGCACTGACAACCGGTTATAGAGAATAATGGAGAATTGACGGTGGGATGCAGCGGTGTCCAAGGTTTTATACACATTTTGACTAATTTGATGAGAAGGGTGGGCGAGGGCAGGGTCTTTTGGAGCTCTCTATATTTTCTACTATTCTCCAAGGAAACATTTAAGTGCATTATAAGCCAATTCAATGTAAAGTTTCACGTTTTTATTCCGGTAGAAACATTTCTGGCTGTTATAATTTCCTGTCTTTTCTCTCAACAGTGGGGACAAAGCAGATGAATGTAAAGACTCAAAGCTCCCAAGCCAGGTTTCCATTGAGAAGGGAATAGCACCAAATCATGGGTACGCCATATTGATTGACAACTACCATTATGATTGTGTCTGTAAAGCCTCTCACATTGCAACATGTATGTCTGCATTAAACAAAACAAGTGCTTTCCAAAGCACTAAAACTCTAAGTTTTTTTTTCTAAAATGCTTTTTTAGCAATATCAATTCACAATTTCAAGGAAAACTATAGCTCCAACTAGCACCGGTGTTTCGGTATCGAGTACGAGTAACAATATTTTCTTTCGGTACTCGCCGATACCGAGTACCGATACTGGCATAGAGCTGGCTTCCCGGGAAGCTAGACAGCGGGTAATGACATGCCGCCTGCTTCCTGATTGCCCAGGAAGCCGGCCCCATGTTGTTTTGCTGGCTCGATTGTGGTTGGCCTGGAAACTGGCTTCTCAGCCAATCAGGGAGGCGGGTCATTACTGATTGGCTAGGAAGCTGGCTCCATGCTGATTGGCCAGGAAGCCGGCTCCATGTTCCCCCTACGGCACTGCCAGTCAGAGGAAGTTTTCCTCTGCCTGGAAGTTCCGCTATCGGAGCATTTGGACGAGTAATCACCCAAATACTCAGTACAGTGCATCCCTAGCCCCAACTATAGCCCTAGCATTTATGTGAAAGTAAATAACCTTTTAGGGTGCTCAGTTGCCTCCAACAGTGTGAGGTCATTCTTCCTGCCCCACATCTTCTAGCCAAGTAGGTTGGACTGAAAAAGATGCTTGGCTCCAATTAAGCCAAAGACATTTAAGCTCCTTGCTGTGTGTAAAGGTACACACACAAACACACACACCTGCATTTAATGGTTTTATCAATAAAAATCATCAATATCAAATATTTGAAAACATCTTTTTTTTGTATAGTATACAGGTATTCCTCACTTAACGACCGAGTTCCGTTCCTACGACCAGGTCGTTAAGTGAGGAACTCTATACAGTACTGTACTGCATTAGTACAGTACTGTATAGCGTTGCCGATGTACAGTACTGAACAGTGTACTGTACATCGCGCAATGAAAATACTCACGGGGACGCGCTGTGAAGAACGGAGGACGTCACTTCCCCCGGTGACGCGTCGCACTGGCGCTGACGCGCGAGGTCGGAGGTCGCTCGGAGGACGGTCGTAAGTGCGAGTGGTCGCAAAACAGGTAAGTCGTTAAGCGAGGAGTATCTGTAGTTTGTAATTATAAACATATGCAGCCACTGAAGTGCCACACAGCAGATTTTTTCTATTGTTCCTCTTCTTATTTCACATCTTTGGTTAGCTGATTTATTGAAAACAATGCACTCTGTGTATGGATAATATCTTATCTCAACGGCAGGAATGACCTTGGGTTCACCCGGGGCCGTAGCTGATTGGGCTGACACTGATGGCTTCCTTACGGGTTTGGATGATTTGGCAAAGCATTACACATAATCTCTCTGGACCAATCGCAATTAAAAAAAAACTTTTTGTTTCTTAGGGTTCCAGCTTATAAGGTTAATAGGACAGCCAGGAAAGTAACTTAGCTAGAAGGAAAGGTTAACGATGGCAGCCTCCATATTTTGCTTGTGACCTGTTTCCTTCAACCACAGTTGCAGTGTTTGTAGGATAGTAAGGGCCCGTTCACACCAGATGCAGTGCTTTACGGCCCGATTCTTGCCAGAACGCACCGCCTCGCATTGCGGCCGGCACACTTTTTTTGTGGGGCGGGAGGGGCGTGGCAGGCCGTAGAAGTGAATGGCACCGTTGCTAAGCCCTCCGTCTGCAATGCGATCGGCTGCACGGGATCGCAAGGCACATTATGCCTGCGGTCCAGTCCGCTGCGATCAAAATGCAGTGAGCGCTATTTTCATAGCACCGGACCGTAGGCATAATGTGCCTTGCAATCCCGTGCGGCCGGAGGGCGTGGCAGAAAATTGAAGTGAATGGCACCCCTCCTGCCTCACAAAAAAGTGAGCCGGCCGCAATTCTGGCCAGATTCGGGCCGGAAAGCACTCAGGGGTGTGGAATCCATATCGCCCGACGCCCAGGACATGCACTTTCGGGCGCCGGGCGAGTTTTTTTTTTACATTTAGCCCTGCTCCGGACAAGCAGAGCTAAATGTACAGCGTGGGTCCGCCGCTCGTTTTTATACAAGTGGTCTAATTAGATCACTTGTATGAAAGGATCGGCGGCTATTGTGTGCGGTCACCGCCGCTGTGACCACGGCACACAAGCTCACCATAGAGGACGTTCTTTGTCTGCTCTGTGTAATCACTGAGACCGTGGCACTGTGATCACAGCGCCACCTGTCTCAGCCGTCAGGAACTGCACAGATCAGTTCTGTGTTGGAGGGCAGGTTCCATAGAGAGAACCTGTTGTCTCCAAACTATCACATAGGAGTTTTAAGCCCTATGTGATAGGAATAAAATGAAGTGGGAGAAAAATAATAAATTAAAACAAATAAAGTTATAAAAATTAAAAAAAAAAAAAGTGATAAAGTAAAAAAAAAAGTTAAAACCAACCACCCTGCCACCGTCATCTGCATGCAAATAAATGCATGCATAGGACATTGTGCGTGTGAGTTGAGTGCTGCCGCCATTGCACTGTGTGCCGTATTGTGGTAGCCAAGCAGCAGCACTCTCCTTCGCGCACAATGTGCATTAAAGGAGAACTATGGGGTCAGTGTTTTTCCCCATAGTTCCCCTAAGGGTCACAGGAGGATATATACTAGCGTCCTCCCGTGACCCAAATCTCAGTATACCGCGAGCTACAGCTCACTATATACTGAGAGCGCCGCAGCCGACACGGATCCTGACATTACTGTCGATATCCACCCAGCTGCATGATTGACAGCTGGCTCTGCCTATCTAGAGGCAGAGCCAGCTGTACCCGCCCCCTCCCCGTTCGTTCCTCCAGTCAGTGCTGGAGGATCGGAGCGGGGAGGGGGAGAATCCCTGCAGGGAGCCGTGAGTGACAGTTACGGCCCTCTGCAGGGACAGGACGGTATGTGTTCCCTCACTTCCTGATCTAAAGAGCCGACCTGTGACAGTTTCATTGTCACACATTGGCTCGAACTATGAGGCTGAGTGAAAATCACTCACCTCATAGTCCTCCTTTTAAAGAGCAAGCTCACTTTCCCAAGTAATATGGGAAAAGGGAATTACCCAATCAAATCTGAACCCCTTCCCCACCAACTTCCCGTGCAATCAGAAAGCGGGGCAGCGACTAATGACCCACCCCGGTTTCCTGATTGGCCCAGGAAGCCGGCTTCCCGGCCAATCAGGCCATTATTCACCGCCCGGTTTCCTGATTGGCTGGAAAGCCGGTTTCCTGGCCATGCACGATCAAGCCGGCCAAACAACTTGGAGTCGGCTTCCCTAGCAATCACGAAGCTGGGTAGCATGTAATTACCTGCTGCCCAGCTTCCTGATGGCATGGGCAGGCTTCTCGGGCAAACAGAATAATTGCTCGTGCTCAATACCCAAAAACCTATATCAGTGCATCCCTAGTTTTGATTAAAACAATTTTTTTGTATTGGGACAAGTACATTGTCATGAGGGACAAGTAGATTGGGCCCCCGCTTTAGCCCTTAGACAAGTAGTTTATTTTTTTTAATTTCCACACCCCTGGCACTGCAACTGGTGTGAACAGGCCCTTAAAGTAATTAACTTCCCTTGTTGGCTGGAGTTCCTCTTTTTTAAAAAAGGTTGATGCATTATAAATGTATCAATCGGTATTTTTAGAATGTATATTTTATTAGATGACGACGTTTACGTTTTTTGATGTAGTTTCTGTGCTCTGTATACCATTGGAGTGTAAACTGAGCCTGACTCTAGGTGGGCGCTTCTAGTCGTAATGATACAATATAATGCTCTGCTAGTGAAATTGTTATATAAATGTACACCTCTTGGAAAACTCCAGTATTCATTTGGGAAGATGAGATTTCTACAGCTGTGAGAATTGTTACAGGCCAGTCTATGGTAAAATGCGTGCATGTTAAATATTAATCCGAAACCTGCACCAAGGTCTTACTGGAAGTAAACATCTATTTTGAGATCTGGTTTTATAACTTGTTGTACTGACATTGTGTTCTATACCTTTTTTATCTTCGTGTTTTCCAGCATGTACATACCATATACTTTTCCTAAACACTCTTTCCTACTGTTCTGCTGTGTAGTTTTTTGTATCCTTTTATTTTTTGGCTATTGGGGTGTATTCTGAAGATAAGTGTGTTCATATGAATAGGGAAACTTTTTAGAAAAGCGGTGTAAAATGTTTGTTTTGTCACACCATGCCGTGTCCTTGTTTTCACTGCTGTTATAAAGATTTGAGATGGCAAGCGCCTGAGGTTTTCTTCAAAGTCCTAAAATGAAGCGGAACAAAAGCAGTTTTTAGACTGAGCTGTGCATGCGCATCTCACTGTACAGTCTTGGCACGATTGTGTGCCTGGATTAGGTAACTCCCATGTACGAGAGTTTAATTTCACATCCGGGCCAATCAAGACAGTCTAAAGACTCTGAACCCAGAGAAAGACCAGGAGAAGATGGAAGTGCACATTTCATGCTGTTATAGCACCAAAATGTGCAGAATACCCCAGACGTATTGAAGTACTGTGCATTCAACTACGTATGAAGCTTAGTGAACAAAACCAGTCTGTGTGAGCCCTTACTCAGAACAGAACCAGATTTAGTGCCTGTATATTTTAGTTATTATTCAGGATTTATATAACGCCAACAGTTTGTGCATCGCTTTAAAATATAAGGAAGACATTACAATCCCAATACAATTCAAGACAAAATGGTAAGGAGGGCCAGATGACTATATATCTGCATTAAATGCATTAAACATTGTGAAACCTAGTTGCTGTACAAAAAAAAACAAAAACAAATTGGCAAAATAATGGGCATATTAATGTGGATAAGGAAAAATACAAATTGACTTCTTGAGGGTCTTTCCATGAAAAAAAGTATATTTCCGGTTGACAGGTGTAAATATTTATACCCAACTTTATTATTGCGCATTGTACTATATGCAACATATGCAAATAAATGGCTCCATACACATGCGTAGCATAAAAATGCGCAAAAACAGAATGGAACCGAGAAGCGTCAGGCCAGTGTATTTCTGCATATTTTACGTGCTTACCATATGTACGTGCGTACAGTTCATAAAAATTTCTATTAGGAATGATGCATTGTGGGAATGCAAATAGTGCACGCATATACGCACATACGCTCGTATTTATGCATATATACGCAATATACAATTTTGCTCTTGTGTTGTGTGTGAATGAGGCATAAAAGATGGTTGAAAAATAATTTCACAGTTTATACTGTATAATGTATAAAGGCACGGTTAGGTTGCAAAAGATTTTTCATTGCAAGATCCAATGTTGTGATATGTTCAAAACTATAAGAAACATTTAAAGGAGAATTATGGTGTGAGTGGAAAACACTCCTCATCCCCATAATTCAAGCCGACCTTTGACCCTGAAGCTGTCACACTTTGGCACTATTGATCGGGAAGTCTGCGAACACACACTGCCGATCGCTGCCGATATCGGGTCTAAACAGACCACTGATATTCTGACTCCGATCGTTGTGATAGCGAAATATATCCCTTGCTGAGACCTCTATGCCTGGCCTGTATAAGCAGATATACTCACTGCGGACAATCCTCGTCAGATAGCTGAACTCGTCAATACTGATTCATTCAAAAGAGGTGTTTATTCTTTACATCAGGATTACAGCAGATGATAGGAACAGCAGTTGAACGGTTGTAGTATTGTGCGGTCAGAAAATGATGCCTTTCCTACGTACTGTGCAGATTACATGTGTGTCCTGTTACATGTGGCTTTCAACTGTGCCCATGACACAGGAAGTACTGCACACAGGAAGCAGGAAGGGCTACACTAGGGGGAAATACATCGTCACATGAGGAATAATTACAGAAATCATGTTTGTTACAACAAAAGGCCACTAGATGGCAGCATAGGATAACACATGGATTTAGCTATGAGAAAATAGTTAGGCAAATCACACTATATAAATTCTAACCTATATAACAATGCTAATATTAACTGAGGCTATGCATCTCGTATTCTATGCTCCTGTTGGGGCGGCACAACTGATATTTCCCTTTTTAAAATAGAAAAAGAGATTGAGAACACAGAGTCCTCAATCTCTTTTTCTGCAGCCCCTGTTTATCAATGAACAGGAATCCTCTATGAGTGTTCCTGTTCATTGATAACATGAGAACATTGTTTACTATAACTACAATTATGAATGAATGGGGGTGATGTAGATCACTCCCATTCATTCATAATTGAGGATATAGTTAACATACCATATTCTAAATTATGTACACACACTCAGCGATCACTGATCACTGAGTGTGTGTACCTTGCTTTTCTCTCTGACACGCTGTCACAGGAGGCGCTCTCGTCCTGCAGCGCTCGGTTGGCTGTCACTTTCTTTTCTCCCCGCTGGAACAGCGCCCATCGGGGAGAAAAGAAACCAGGGATGCGCCGATGAATCGGCCGAAACATGGCTCTTTCGGCATTATGCCAAAAGTGCAATTTTCGTCCGATATGTTTCGGCGCCGATCTATCGGTGCATCCCTAATATTTAACCTTTATGTTGTAGAGATCTGAGAAAGGCAGTGGTTGAGTACTTTAGCAAAAGACCCTGGACAAAGCTGACACCAAAATTGCTGTGCGTTGTCGGCCCATAACAGGTCTTAAGAGATGAGTGCATTCCTGACAGATCAACAGGCATTTTTCTGTACTTGCACAGTCATTAACCCTTTCGCTGCCAAGCCCTCCGGAACATTTTTCAAATCAGCTGGCCAAGCCATTTTTGAATTTTTTGCAATTTTTTTCCTATTGATTTGATTTTCAACTGCTGGGTTGCTAGCGTTTGTAAAAGACGCCCCAAACCATATATTTTCTGAAAGCGCAGGCCCGGTAGAATAAAAAGATGGTGATAATAAATTTGTAGGCCCTGCGATAATTGAGCAAATGTTTCTCAAATTAATATTAAACCGATAAAAATACACAATTCAATTGTTGAAACACATTTTTTATTTATTTTTTAATAATTTTGTATTCATTTGCTTACTGTTGGGGGGGCTACGGTGAAATCTCTGGGGTCTAAACAGATCCCTGACATTTCCCTTTTGAAATCGAAAAAGAAATTGAGGACACCAAATCCTCAATTTCTTTTTCTGCAGCCTCAGCACTCAATGAATGGGAAACACTCAGTACAGAGGCTTCCCATTCCATTCAGAAACTGCTGATAGTAAAATATTTACTATCAAGCAGTTTATGAATGGGGAGAAGCCTCCATAGGGAGTTCTACTCCCCATTCAGAAATTCATGAATAAACAGGCTGTAATGTAAATCACAGCCTGTTCATTCATAACTGGGGATACATAGTACTATGGGGGTTATTCACAAAGCTGCCGAAGGATCTAGCCATAGCTTCGGCTGATCCTTCGGCTAGCTTCGGCCCCAGGACCCCTTCGGTTGAGTAGAACTGAAGGGCTGCTGTACGGGCTATTCACTTGAGCCCGTACAGCTCCCGAAGTTGGCCGAGCGGCTCAGTCGAGCCGAAGGCATATGCTTCGGCTCAACTGAGCCGAGGTGAAAGCCGAAGCTGGAACGGCTGGCCGACAACCTGCTACTGACAGCTTGGCGGAGCCAGCCATCATCTCACGGTTGGCTCCGGCCACTTGCATGCAGAGACAGATCAGCGTCCCCTGGTTAGCAGCTAACCACGGACGCTGATGTGTCATTACACTGAGAACCCGGCGGAGCCGCTGTGATATCACGGCGGCTCCTCCAGGTTCTCAGTGTGTAATGACAGTTCAGCATCTCCTGGTTACCTATTAACCATGACAGCTGGACTGTCATGAGAGCTTGTCGGAGCCGGCTTTGATATGACCGCCGGCTCCGACAAGTTCTCATTGTAATGACAGCTGGTCCCGTCCAATAGAAAACAGTTGGGTGGAGCTAGCTGTCACTGCTAACTCCGCCCAATCATTTTCTCCTTTTTTTTCTACTTTTTCTATTCTGCTCGGTACCACAGAGGTACCGAGCAGAATAGCTGAGCTGAATGGCGCTCTGCCGCATTCGGCTATTCACTCACTGATGTTTGGGCCCTATGAGAATAGACCGAACAGCAACGAGCTAAGCCGATCCAGATGTTGGATTAGCTAAGTCAAACTCCTTCTGCCCTTCGGCCGACCCGAACCCAGCCGCAGCAAGCCGTTGTACGGCTGATTTCAGTCGGTGTACGGCTGAAATCAGCTGTACAAGCCTGAAGTGAATAGCCGAACGGCGTTCGGCTCACTTCACTTCG
>NW_017306598.1:204437-204862 GCF_000935625.1 Nanorana parkeri | reverse complement strand
TCACTTCACTTAGGGTTGGTTATTCACACGGCTGCCTTTGGCAGCTTTGTGAGTAACCCCCTATGTGTCCCCAGTTATTTACAAACACTGGAGTGATCACACGATCACTCCGGTGTTGGTGCTGCACAGAGGATCGGTAAATATCAATGATACTTACCGATCCCCCGCTCGGCCACGCACACAGCCGCTGTCATCTGGAAATTGACAGGATGACAGCGTGTCTGTTCTCCTCACCGCTCAGCCATCCTGAAACTTGTGGCTTCTCCCTCGCCAGCCGACGCTTGTTCCTTCGCCCCACCCCCTAACCATGGAGATTTTTTTTTATCCCCGTTGCCACAGCCCCTACAAGCGGGGGACAGCAGCGGGGATCCATGGAGTCACAGATCCCTGCCTGGAGCGGCTCCAGGCAGGGATGAGAGGCTCCA
>NW_017306598.1:202799-204169 GCF_000935625.1 Nanorana parkeri | reverse complement strand
CAAAGATCACAACGCATGGCAATGCATCACAAAGCTTTGCCATGCGCTGCCACAGTTAATTAATTTTTTTTTTAAAGAAAAAAATACATAAAAAAATCATGCACTGCAATGCGTTCTAACAACGCACTGCAGCGCATGTGAATGGCATACACCTAAATATGTGTATGTTATGTGGGGGGAGGGAGGGGTTGTTCTTCTTTTTTTTTTTATTCGTTTTTTTTTTACATTTTTTTAAATTTTAATTTACATTTAGAAGCACTTTTGTAGCTCCGTATGCCGTACGTTCTTGGCAGCGAAAGGGTTAAAGGGATACAACATGGGGCAATGTGCATGAATTGCAGAGGTGTACTGCATATGCTTTATTTTTATTTGGTCTTGCCATACACTTTGCTCTTTCTGCATGTTATTTCAGCTCATAACTGGAGGGACAATAGTCATCCTGTAGAGATCCTGTTGAATATAGTTCTCTGGTTTTTGTTTTTTTCTTTACAGTCTTGATGGCCAGTAAGGGCTTGTCCACACCATGTCTGTTGCGCTGTTTTTTTTTTCTGCACACCACCACACATGGACAGGTACATGGAAAAAATCGGTTTGCTTTGTGCAGAAACACAGCTCTACTGACATGGTGTGAACAAGCCCTAAAAATAAAGAAATGCAGACTTGGTTGGCAGTAGAGCAAACTCCATAGTGATCATCTATGGAATACCTGGCTCCTTCAATAGCATGCTACTGGATATCACATCTCTTTATATTTTCACATTAAAGGGGTTCTAAACCCTCCGTGTTTTTTGCAAGCAGTAGATATAGGCAAAAAGTGGCCAAAAAAAACCACCCCCCCTGTAACAGCGGTTTAAACTTACCCTGTTTTCGCCCCGCGCTCCCGACCGAGAATCCAAAACTGCTCAGGCAGCGGCAAAGCATCTTGGGGCGGACGCATGCGCAGTTCGGATTCTCGGGCGGGAGACGCAAGGTGAGTCTATAGACGCGTGCACCGGCATGCAGACACCGTGGGATCAGAAGTGCCAGCAAGCAGAGAGGAGTCAGCGCTGGATCGGAGAGCCGCCGCACCGCTGGAGGGACAGATGAAAACATCAGGAAAGAGGAAGATCGGATTAAGAAACCTCATTTAAGGTAAGTGCTAACATTAACATTGGGGGAAGGGGAAACATTTTTTGACTTTAGTGTCACTTTAATACTGTCATAATAGTAAAATTTAACTTTTTCTGGTTAAAATGGCAAGCTATCGGTACGAGTCAAGTGACTATTTTTATTAACACACTTTCCTGTAAGATTTCCACTGTATTACTAGCGTATTTCGTTTTTGATGTGCTGATGAAGTTTCTTAATAATAAAAAATAAATATATATATA
>NW_017306598.1:186695-201701 GCF_000935625.1 Nanorana parkeri | reverse complement strand
GCTAGTATTCCCAATAAAATCCACCCTGAAGATCTTATATCCTCCTCCTAAAAGCACAGTTTTAGCGAATATTGCAAATGCCCTAGCAAGCGTCCCAAAGTTCTATGTTCAGGTAAAAGGTGTTTAAAATACTTTTTTTTTTCCTCTGCTTAAAAAGTAAGAAATGTGTAAAGTTTATATACACTATATTGCCAAAGTATTGGGACACCCCTCCAAATCATTGGATTCTGGTGTTCCAATCACCTCCATGGCCACAGGTATATAGAATCAAGCACCTAGGCATGCAGACTGCTTCTACAAAACATTTGTGAAATAATGGGTTGCTTTTAGGAACTAAGTGAATTCAAGCGTGGTACCGTGATAGGTTGCCACTTTTTAGAAAAGTCCATCTGTGAAATTTACCTGCTACTAAATATTCCAAGGTCAGCTGTTGGTGGTATTATAACAAAGTGGAAGCAACTGGGGACAACAGCAACTCAATGTCAAATGACAGAGCGGGGTCAGCGCATTCTGAAGCGCACAGTGCGCAGAAGTCGCCAACTGTCTTCAGAGTCAATAGCTACAGACCTCCAAACTTCGTGTGGCCTTCAGATTGGCACAACAACAGTGTGTAGAGAGCTTCATGGAATCTGTTTCCATGGCCGAGCAGCTGCATTCAAGCCTTACATCACCAAGTGCAATGCAAAGCGTCGGATGAAGTGGTGTAAAGCCGCTACAGGACTCGGCCCGGGACTGGCTCGGGAGGGCATCAGGAGGTAAGATGCGAAGGAGATCAGGATCTTCCTCCTTGCTGAACTCCCTCCGTACTGTGAATGCGGAAGTGATGTGTATTACATCACTTCCGCATTCACGGGTCAGTCATCTGGCTGCTATAGCCAGAGAAATGAAGCTGATTTTTTTATTTTTCCTTAATGTAGTAAAAATAAAAACCCTAATGGTGATTAAATACCACCAAAAGAAAGCTATATCTGTCCCCAAAAAATGGTATAAAAATAATTTCAGTACAGCATTGCATGACGGAATAAATGTCAGTCAAAGTACCTCAGCGCTGAACACTGAAAAATGGCCTGGACAGGAAGGAGGTGTAAACAACGCGGACTTCAAGTGGTTAATGTATCCTGCTTTTTTTTTTTCCTGTTTATATTCCTATGCTTGGTTATGTAAATGCGGGTGTAGGTAGATTGTTTTTTATCTGTGTCTGAGTATAGTGATTAGTGTCTTCGCTATTTGATCAAATCCATTTTATTTTAGGTGTTGCATTTAATGAACAAAATGAATCTCCCGGCTCCTTTTGGACATCTTACTGCACAGCCTCCTCTGGTGAGCAGATGTTTGTCACACACTTACTTGCAGCACTGGGGTTCTGGATTTCAAGTACACTATCCGCATATATTTTGTATGGCTTTGCACAACAGCATAGGTTTACTACTACAACAACCAAAAAACAGACTAGTTGTTTAAGCTGTATAGTAGTTTGTACATATTTGTCACCAATCTAGAAATTAAAACAAACCTACTTAAGTTTAACAGAAACTGTCACCTCCTAGGGTAAAGCTGTATAACAAAAATTAAATGTCAAATTTTTGTTACGTTTCTGTTGTGGAAAATTGTGGAGAGCCAAGCATTGTTTATATAGCTTGAGGTGCTGGTCTGGAATGTACCACATCGAATACTTGGGGCATAGTACACAGTATTTTACAATCAGCTCAACATTTCACCTTTGAGAAAAAGCAGAACTTACTTTGTTTATGTTGGTTAATAAAAATAGTATACCACTTTAAAAGGGACTGCACCCCTCCCTACTCATTATGTTCTTGATGTAAATATGTGTGATCTAAAGTTTTCCTGTACATGAAAAGTTGTCTAGGCATTTGACCTGTCATACAGTTGTTTATATATGTTGTATCAGTATGCAGATCACTTTGGTGTGCCAACACCATACCCACCAGTCCCACCTGACCTTCCGGAGAACCCTCCACTACCAGAGCTGGATGATGACTATGATATGGATGTGTCAAGCAGAGAAGAGTCGGAGTATGAAAGTGGAGATGACGAAGAAAAAGAGAGGTAGGTTGGCTGTAATGCAAGAACATCTCCACAGCCTGCTTTAATAAGATACAAGTCAATAAATGTGAGGACCAACTGGAGTGCCAGACTATCTTTGTACAATACAGTCTCTAGTAAACCACCTTTCTCTCCCGTTCATTGAAGGACACAGGGAACAGATCGGAGATCATGTACTGTAGGGTAATATCGCCACCTGCAGGAGAAGGACGCTAGGCACAAAACTAAGACCCCATTCACACTGAGCGTGGAAATCGCGCGACTTTGAGCGACGAGCGATATCGCGCCACATCTTCCTATTGGGCTGTATGCAATATCGCTCAAAATCGCTCTAAAAAAGGGTCATGTAGAAGCGACAAGCTACCAGCGACGAGCTACAAGTGATATTGAGCGACGAGATGTGAACAGCTCCATTGAAATGTATTGGTGAAGCTACATAGAGCAATATAGCGCGGAAATATGAGCGATATCGCTGCAAAAATCGCGCGATAAATCGCTCAATGTGAACGGGGCCTAAAGACCAATTACAGCCTAGGGGTGGCCCCTGCCGGTGGCCAAAACCCCCCACCTGCTGACAAGTCTCCAGTTTTTTGCCTAGCGTCAGGAGTAAGGAGCTAAGAATTTTTTTCGGGTATTCTTACCTGCTTCTTCCTGATCTTTTTCAGTGGAATCTTCTAGCAAGTGTTGTCCGGGCGACAGGCTGGATGTCTCGGATCCTTGGAGCCTCCCCGGGATGACCGACGATCGCATGCAGGCCCGCTGCGGTGGGTCGGCTGCGACGGTCCCGCTCTGGCGGGGTGGCCTATGGGTTCGTCCCAGGGGGGTGCATATGACTGGGGGTCTCGGCCGCCCAGTCACAGTACTCCCCACAGGCTTCTGGCGCCGCGGCTGCGGTCGGGGGCGCCAGTCTTCCGCAGTACCTGTGCACCTGGATCTTCAATGTTCCCTGCGCAGCTGCTTGACGTGGATGCTGCGGATGGTCCACGTTCCCCGGCGGTATGTATGGCGCTGCGTGGGCACGTGGCGGTGATGGGGGGGTTGGTGGGGGTCTGATCTCCCTTTGGGCTCCTGACCTCCTTCGGCCACCCCCCTATCCCCCCCCCCCCCCCCTCCCTCAGCTCCTGGGGTGGCGTAGGGGTGTTGTGGCACTGTGGGGCCTTACCTTGGTTCCTGGCGGCCGGCGGGAGCAGCTGTGGCTTCTTGGGGCCGTGTTCCGCTGCGTTTTTCGGGGTCGGGCTGCCGTGCTGGTGCTGCTGTCCCTGGGGCGCGTGGCCCGCTCTGTTCCTCCCGCGTGTGCACAGGGGCCGCTAATCGAGCCCCCGGCTTTGTTTGCGGCCTTCTCGGAGGCCGTGGCCGCCATGTTTGTGGGCGCGTGCACCCTCTACGTGACGTCACGTCCGGTGCGCCACTTCCCGGGCCCTGTAATAGTGCGTCACACGGCCGGATCGGTCTTTCACGCCGGGACGTGGTCGGGTGAGGACGCAGTGGGACACGGGGAGTCAGCTACTGTAGGAGGGTCGTCGGCCTGCGGGGGGTCCATTGCTGGGGACAACAGCGGTGGGGGCGGTGCCTGCTGGGGACTCCCTTGCGTTGCTTGTGGCCCTAGTTTAGCAGCTATATTACCGGGGACATGGACTGTGGGGACGGTCTGGCCGCAGTGCCCTGTGAGGGCTGCGGCCTCTCTTCAGGGACATCTCCCACGTCCCCCCTTTGTGCGGCCTGTACTTCTGCGCCCCTTTCCCAGTCTGCCTTGGTGTCTGTGGGGTCCTTGGGTGGGGGGTCCGCTGGCGCTATGTTGTCTTTGGAGGCTTTTTCCTCCACTATGGACGGTTTTGTGTCCCGTATGGAGCGCACGCTGACGCAGCGCCCTCCACGGAAGCGCGCTTTGCCGGCCCCCTCCCCGGTCCTTTCTGGGGATTCTGAGGAAGAGGGGGAAATTTCGGCGGCGGCCGCGCAGCCCGACCTGGGGGATTCCTCCCAGGCGGAGTCTGCTAGTGACGAAGAGTCGGGGACTGCCCTTATGGTACAGGAACGCGAATTGGTCACGGCCTTGGTTCGCGCTGTGCGGGAAACGCTTAAAATTGAGGAGACTCCGAGCTCTTCGGCGCTCCAGCCGGTTCCTTTTGGGACGCACAGGAGTAGGCGTTCCACTAAGGTTTTCCCTTACGTTCCTTTTTTTGATGACTTTGTCTACAAGGAGTGGAAGCGCTCCGAGCAAGTCGTTTTCCGTCCCCAAACGCTTCTCGGTTCGTTACCCTTTTGAGGAGTCCTTCCTGTCCAAGTGGTCTACTCCCCCCACGGTGGATCCGCCGGTTTCCCTGAACAAGGCTACGGTCATCCCGGTGGAGGATTCGCCTTCCTTTCGGGATCCCTCGGATAGGGAGGCGGTGGCGCGTACTATGTACTCGGTTTCCGGGGCTCTGTTGCGCCGCGTGTTGGCTTCAGCCCTGGTCTCCCAGACCTTGACTGAGTGGATGAAGATGCTGCGTCAGGGTCTTGCAGAAGAAAACGTGTCTCCTGCTTATGTCGACCTTACGGAAAAGGTGGTGCAGGGTCTGCAATACCTGTGTAAGTCGGCCTTGGATGCGGCACCGTTGGTTTCCAAACATAGGGCCTCCCTGGTCTGGTGGCTTCGGTCTCCGTCCCTGGTGTTGGGCAAGTCCTTCCTTCCCATTCACTGGACGGTGGTCACCACGGATGCCAGCCTGTTGGGCTGGGGGGCGTCCTGGACGTCTGGACGGCTCAGGGCCGTTGGTCGTCGGAGGAATCTAGGCTTTCGATCAACGTGCTGGAACTTCGGACGATCCGTCTCTCCCTTCTTCACTGGACTGACCGTCTTCAGGGACGGCCGGTCCGGGTTCAGTCAGACGCCACTGCCGTGGCTTTTGTCAACCATCAGGGCGGCACACGAAGTGTGGCCGCGGCTCGGGAAGTGGAAAGAATTCTAGCTTGGGCTTGCATGTTCCGGCTCTCTCCGCCGTGTACATTCCGGGCGTGGACAATTGGCAGGCCGACTATCTCAGTCGCCAGTCAGTGGACCCGGGAGAATGGATGCTACATCCGGAGGTGTTTCACCAGCTCTGCCTTCGCTGGGGGTTCCCGGACGTGGATCTCCTGGCGTCTCGCCTCAATCGGCGGGTGGCTCGGTTCGTGGCCAGGATCCTTGGGCGGATGCAGTGGATGCCCTGGTGGCGCCGTGGAATTGCTATGGTCTGATTTATGCGTTCCCTCCACTGTATCTGTTGCCGCGTCTTCTTCGCAGGGTCGCGGTGGAAAGCGTCCCGGTCGTCCTCATGGCTCCGGATTGGCCGAGGAGGGCGTGGTACGCAGATGTGGTTCGGTTAGTGGCGGACGTCCCCTGGCGCCTGCCGCTCCGTCCAGATCTTCTGTCTCAGGGTCCGGTGTTCCATCCGTCTTTACCGTCGTTGGCTTTGACGGCGTGGCTGTTGAGAGCCAGGTGTTGAGGGATCGTGGTCTCTCGGATGCGGTTATCTCTACGATGTTGCGGGCTCGCAAGCCTGTGTCCCGACGGATTTACTATCGAACTTGGAAGGCTTATTTTGCCTGGTGTGAGTCGGTAGGATTTCCGCCTCGTTTGTTTTCAGTTGCCAGGATCCTCGCTTTTTTACAGCGGGGTGTGGATCAGGGTTTGGCCTTGAGTACGATCAAGGGCCAGATTTCGGCCTTGGCGGTCCTTTTTCAACGGCCGATAGCTTCCAACGCTTTCGTTCGCACTTTTGTGCAGGGGGTTACACGTATCGTCCCCCCTGTTCGCTCCCCGTTGCCGCCATGGGATCTGAATCTGGTACTCTCAGTGTTGCAGGACTCTCCCTTTGAGCCTCTGCGTGACATTCCAATTCTGACTATATCTCAAAAAGTGGCCTTTCTGGTGGCAGTCACCTCGATCCGCAGGGTCTCGGAATTGGCGGCCCTCTCTTGCTCGTCCCCGTTGCTGGTCCTGCATCGGGACAAGGTGGTTCTACGGCCTCGACCGTCCTTCCTGCCGAAGGTAGTTTCGGCTTTCCATCTCAATGAGGACATTGTCCTGCCTTCCTTGTGTCCGAGGCCTGTCCACAGGAAGGAGAAGGCGCTGCACTGTCTGGACGTGGTCCGCGCCATCCGTGTTTATCTGAGTGCTACGGCTGCGTTTTGGGAATCGGATTCCCTGTTTGTCGTTGCAGATGGCCCTCGGAAGGGCCAGGCTGCCTCGTCGGCCACCATCTCTCGATGGATTTGTGACACGGTCTCTCAGGCATATGCTATTAAGGGGCGTGAGCCTCCTTTTTCTGTTACGGCCCATTCTACAAGGGCTGTTGGGGCATCTTGGGCTTTTCGTCATGGTGCCGCCGTTTCTCAGGTCTGTAAGGCCGCGACTTGGTCTTCTGTTCACACCTTTGCCAAGTTTTATAAGGTGGATGTTTTGGCATCTGCGGATGCTGGTTTGGGGCGCAAAGTGTTGCAGGCGGCCGTTTGAGGGGATTTTTTTGTTTTAAGTTGGGTTTGTTGTTTCTGTTGGCCCACCCCTCTTTTTTGGTACTGCTCTGTGACGTCCCTACAGTACAGGATCTCCGATCTGTTCCCTGTGTCCTTCAATGAACGGGAGAGAAAATAGGATTTTGGTACTCACCGTAAAATCCTTTTCTCTCCGTTCATTGAAGGACACAGGGCCCACCCCTCTATGTGGGTGTGTACTCCTTTACTGCTTGTTACTAAACTGGAGACTTGTCAGCAGGTGGGGGGTTTGGCCACCGGCAGGGGCCGCCCCTAGGCTGTAATTGGTCTTTAGTTTTTTTGTGCCTAGCGTCCTTCTCCTGCAGGTGGCGATATTACCCTACAGTACATGATCTCCGATCTGTTCCCTGTGTCCTTCAATGAACGGAGAGAAAAGGATTTTACGGTGAGTACCAAAATCCTATTTTTGTTGGGTTTCCAGGAATAGACAGGACTATTCATTAGGAACGATCAAGATTTCTGGAGATATCTTTTTCACCAAATATATACCGCTTGAACTGAATATCTGATAGGCACATGCTCTCCTCTTAGCTGAATCGGTTGGGAATAATCAAAATTTGTTTGTAGTTTTCCAGTGTCCCCCGTCAGTGTTCATTGTGATTGTGTGTCTTGTGGTTGCAACATTCAGATCTTGTTGGCAATTGTAATATTGTAGTGAAATGCAAAACTCACCGTGCCTGCCGGATTCACTGGCTCAGGGCAGCTGTTAATTGGTGAATTTGGGCCAGGGAGGTGCCTGAATTTGTACTACAATAACTTAGAGCACTTTGCAACCATGATACCCAATATCCCTCTCCACTCATCATACCACATGTTTGGGTCAAGTCATTTTTTAATGCAAAAATTGTAGTTTTCTTTACAGCCTCCGTATAGTTAATCTGAGTGTACATTACCATACACAGCTGTTGATAGCTACTCCTCTTTAACTGCATGTGGGGCAGTTAAGGTCCCATTTAATGGATCAGGCAAATTAAAGACTTGGTTTAATACCAACCAATGAAGCTCTGTGTGTATGTACAGTGAGAAAAATAATTATTTGATCCCCCTGCAAATTGTGTAAGTTAGCCCACTTACAAAGAAATGAAAGGGCTATCATTTTTATGGTAGGTGTATTTTAAAAGATAGAGACAGAATATCAACCAAAAATCCAGACAAAACACATGATACAAATGTTATACATTGAGTTGCCGTTCAGAGAGTAAAATTATATTTGATCCCCAAGCAAAACATGACTTAAATGACACTCCGATCTTTAATTCACACAAGATTGCTGTGTTTCCTTATAGTTAGTGTTTCCATCGCTGGTTGTGAGCTGGTGTGTGTACCCTGTCGGCTGATCCAAGTGGACCGACCTAGAGAAGCACGTTGTAGATGTGCTTTTGACCTTCCATCACTGGCTGTGTTCATGCTTTGAATTCAGGGTCTCTCAGGAGCCCTCTTTAAAGCATATCATTGCCATTCGCCTCTGTCATTTTCATCAGTGTGGTTGGGCAGGCCTTTTGCCTTTTAGTGTTTATCTTGGGTATTTGAGCAGCTGCTAGGATTTATATAATACCTACAGCAGCCCTATATGTGGTTTTCAGCTGTTTACTATTCTGGGGATGCCTGATATCTCCTGAGACGTTTTGTGAATTGGGAGCATTCTGGATCTCCATGGTTCTGCTGCAGGGGAAATAAGTAATTGTCATTGAATTTTAAAGATGGTTTTGCATTAAGTCTAAAATATTTAATCTCAGGCTTTCATTAAAAGGCTGGTGTTATGTTGAATATGCAAGGTGACATTCAGGTTTTCTTTAAAAAGGTGACCTTTTAATACTTTCAGTTGAAAACATGTCCAGTTTAAGTATAGCTAACTGGTATTATTTACAAGTCAAAGTTGCTAAGCTTTGCTCATTAACAGGAAGATTGCCCGAATTGGAAATCTGATTTTATGTAGCAATGATTGAAAAACAATGTTGAGTAGCTAGTATCCCATGGGGAGGTTCAAATTTGCAGAATGTATTTAATGCATGATTTGTTCTTTTGAAATACCCAGGATTACCCGTCTGATGTCTGAGTTGGCAGATATGCTGCCCAAGAGACCAAGTCAGAAGAAACAACCACGTCCTCGAAAAAAGATGAAGATTAAGGACCTTATGAGCACGCGTGCTGCACCCCTGTGAGTGCTGGAAGCATGTATATTTTGGCTGTTTTTATAGGCATTTTTATCATGCTTAAAGGAGAATTACGAGGTGAGTGCTTTTCACTCAGCCTCATAATCTGAGCCGACCTGTGGCAATGAAATTGTCACAGGTCGGCTCAATAGATCGGTAAGTGAGCGAACACATACCGGCACTCGCTCACTTGATCCTGTCACTGAAGAGAGCCGTGACAGGGGAGTGACTGGATTCTCCCCTCCCCTGTCCGATCCTCCAGCGCTGACTGGCGAACGGACGGGGGAGGGGGCGGGTACAGCTGGCTCTGCCTCTAGATAGGCAGAGCCAGCTGTCACTCACGCAGCTGGGCGGATCCAGACATAATTGTCGGGATCCGTTTCAGCTGCGGCGTCTCAATATACTGAGCTTTGGGTGACGGGAGGACGCTAGTTTGTGTCCTTCCGTTACCCTCCGGAGAACTATGGGGAAAAGCCCTAACCCCATAGTTCTCCTTTAAGTAACATTGCTGGATGTGTACAAGGTCAGAATTGTGTGTTAGAAAGTTAGCCAGAGCAACAGCACACTTTTCCTGTATTTTGTGCTTGTAATTTTTCAGATGATGGCATACATTTACCCCTAAGACGTCTTAAATGAAGTTTGCCATTATATATTACGTGGCTGGGCACCCTACAGAAAGTAATCCCAGACAATATAGCTGTGTAATAGATCTGTTGAAATGTTTGTGTGTTAATTTTATTTCATCTCCTTTTATCCAGACATGCACATGCACCTCTGTTACCATCTGAGGTGTTTGAACAGCCATGTATCGTAGGTCCTAAAAAAATGGAATTCCACATTCCCGCAGACGTACCCATGGCTGCTAATGGTAAGCTTGATATAAATAATGCTGCCATTGTGTGTATTTAAATACATTTGATGCCTGTATAGTTTGAGATTATAGGCCAGGGGTAGTGAATTAAAATTCAAGGAGGACCGGTGAATACAATTTTCATCGAGCCAAGGTCCGGAACGTGTTCTGGGCAGGACGGTCACTCAGTTCGTGTCCGTACTGTGGTCTGCCATTAGCTGCAATGCAGATGCAGGGAGGGGGAACACAGCAGTGGGCTAGTACAAGTGATCTGGGGGGCTTTACAAGCGCTCAGATCACTTGTAGTTGTAGCAGCTGGCCCTGTCTGACACCAGCGATCCTAACAACCAATGACTGAAGTGGGGGGGCCTGCGCTGGGTTATGGCTCACTGTGGAAACACCAGTGTCGGCAGACAGAGTATCCATTGTCAGCCAGCCATAACCAACCCAGTGCAGGTCGATGATCGCGGTCCAGACAGAACCACCATTTTTATAAGGTCAGGATTTTTTGTTTGGGGGTCCTAGGTGACATTAGGGGTCTTGGAGACCCCTGATGTCTCCATAAAGAGGACCTGTCACATATTTTGCTATCACATAGGGGGGTTTTATTAGCCCCCGTATGTGATAGCGATAAAGTTTAGTGAAAAAAAGAAAAAAAATTGAAGTCCCCCCCCCAAAAAAAATTTTTTAAGTTACACATAAAAAAATTATTAAAGTGCCTGGCCAGGAAGGGGGTCTAAACACCTGGTCTTGAAGTGGTTAATGGTGGGGCTTTTATCGGTTTCTGAGCATTTGTTAAGTAAGGAAGTTGAATCAGGCTGCCTCAAATACAAACCTTTCTCTTGCGGTTGTTCTATACTTCTGAAAGGGCCAATATTTATGTGAAAGATATATAAAAATTGTGTTAAAATGCATCTGACCTGCTTAAAGAGGAACTTGCCAGAACTTAAAAAGGGTTGTTAAAGTCCCCAGGGACCCAATGCACATAACACTCGTCCCTGTTAAAATCTGTTCTGTGGTTTCTAAACAAAATACCATATTTGTTATTGTCAGTGCTGGCTGTAACTCCACCCCACACATGAACCTAAATTATGATTGTTCCTGTTTGGGGGGGCAGCTGCGCGAGGTTCAGTCTTTTAACACAGGGAGAGTTCAGTCTTTTAACACTAGGAGACGAAGCAGAGGGAGTTCAGTCTTTTAACACATGGCTGCGGACTGGAGAGGGAGCTGTGGGAGATTACTGGCTTAGTCTTTTACTTAAACATAACAGAGGAAGCATGGTCTGCACTGCAAGGAGAACTGCAGATGTTCTGTCTGCAGCGTTCAGAGGAGGTGGGGGGCTGTGTCTGTACCACCTCCTCTTCTCTGTGCATGTAAGTCAGAACTCTCATATTCTTGCTGCAGTGCTGGTTGGATAGCGATGGGAAGGGCGAGTTATCAGACAACGCTGCTTAGAAACTACAGCACCAATTTTAACAGAGCCAATTGCTATTATGTGCACTGGGTCCTGGTGGGGGGATTTAACAAGCTTTGTTAACTTTTGCTGAGACTTCTTCTTTAAGTTCTTCCCTTTCCTTGCATTAGGCTCCACTTTGTCATTTAGTATGCTTAATGGCAGCTTCCCCACTGTTCAGTGTAATTTGTTGAATGTTAGAAGTAGGGTGGGCAGGGTTTACTGTTGGGTGGGTTGGCCTTTGATCTCAACTGTAGAAAAAGGAATAGCCCCATGTACAGCCTTGGCCTAGAATTCAACAAGCTGCACATGATCACAGGGATCTGGTTAAAGATCAACACTTGAGGGCACCATATGGTTCCTGTCCGAATCGGGGTCACATTTAGGTAAACTCTGCAGTAATAGCTCTGTATGGGTTAATTGACAATGCAAAAGTTTGGAACAAGCTGTGTCTTGCAATAAAAAATGTTTTTCTCTGGATGCACTGATACCATTTTTCCAAACTGAGTACGAGTGCCGATACCAATGACTTACTTTTTATTTATTTGTTTTGATGTCCTGTGGCGGCTTTTCTAAAACAATAGACTAATGATTTTAGGAGAGTGGTGGAGCGCCAGGGCCTGGTCCCAGCTGCAAATGCTGTGCCCCTGGTAGTTCTGCCACTGCCCCCAAGCTGTAGCTGGACCACAAATCGCAGGAATACATTATACAGCAATGCAGAATACCACCAGCTATAGAGAGGACTACAAATTCCAGCGATACATTATACAGCAATGTCAAATGCCAACAGGCTATAGAGGACTACAAATCCCCAGCAATGCATTTTACATCCATTCAAAATAATATGACGCTACATACTCTGTGCTGCTATGGGTTGCCGGCCTGATGTCTCAAGCGGACCCTCAGGGGCGGCTGTGCGGACCCTCAGGGGCGGCTGTGCGGACCCTCAGGGGCGGCTGTGCGGACCCTCAGGGGCGGCTGTGCGGACCCTCAGGGGCGGCTGTGCGGACCCTCAGGGGCGGCTGTGCGGACCCTCAGGGGCGGCTGTGCGGACCCTCAGGGGCGGCTGTGCGGACCCTCAGGGGCGGCTGTGCGGACCCTCAGGGGCGGCTGTGCGGACCCTCAGGGGCGGCTGTGCGGACCCTCAGGGGCGGCTGTGCGGACCCTCAGGGGCGGCTGTGCGGACCCTTGGACCCTCAGGGATGGCTGTGCGGGTGGCATGGATCCATAGGTAGGAGGAGGAGACTTTTGGCTGGCTCTATAAACAGGCGCCACAATTCACAGAAAGGCTGCCAGGACCTTGCTTGGGACCTCTGCAGCCTTCCAGTGAAGCGCGGCACCTCTTTACAGCGCCGGCTTCAGTTTAAAGATTTAAAGCGCATGTATTGGCACTTGGTTTGGGGGCATTTTCACGAATACTATGCCCAGTATAGGCACAGATATCGGTGTAATAATGGTTCACGTTAATATCTCTGTTCTGCATTCAATGGTCTGCAGACTACACAATGTTAAACATTGTGCCTATTATCTATTTCTGTTTCCACAGCTCCTGTTCCACGGGTAGAATCAAGGACTGCTTTAAAAGAAAGTGAGGAGATTCTAGGATTTGGAAAGATTTATCCCACCCAAGTCTCCAAGGAAAATGATAATGATGATGAAGAGGAGGAAGATGATTTGCCAAAAGAATTCATTTCCAGGAGGGAATTGGAGAAAAAAAGAATTTCAAAAGAAGGCAAGTTTTCAAAAAAAAAAAAAAAACATCAATAGAGAAATATTTACTCGAGTACTTTTGGGAATGGGTTTTGGTTTCTCAATAAGGCGATTCAAAATCATTAAAGGAAAACACTTCAAAATAATCTGGCACACACAATTACTACTCCAGCCATTTTATAGTTTAATGTTCTTAAAAAATTACCTTTTTTCTTTTTTGAATCTGAAGCCACGGTAATTTTCTTAAACTGAGGAAAATAGTCAATGCAATATGGCAACCTAAAGGTCTTCTGTACACCATTGGCAAATGTTTGTTAAAATCCTTGCAATCTACGTAGATCATCCAGAGGGGATTTTTTTTTTTGTCAATAAAACTGGCGTTGCGTTCTAATCTTTTTGGCTTTAACAAAAAAAAAAAAAAAAAACCTTTATCAGGTTGAGTAGGATGGAGGGGTTTGGGTTTCTTCCTTCTGTGGGCAGCATGTCCTTTCTGCAGTAAAATTGCAGCGTTATGCAGCAGCCAACAGGCACAAAAGTACAAGCGGGGTAAGGTTTGGTTCTGACTGGGCTCTGGCACATTAATGAGATATCGGGTCACATTTTATTTGTGCTTTGCATTCTGGCTCCACTGTGGCAGCCAGGGAATCCTGCAGTTCTAACAAGAAGGACAATAAGGGGAGTTTAGCAAAACTGGAGCAGACAAAATCTGGAGCAGCTGTGCACTGCAACAAATCGTCTTCTATCTTCCATTTTCAAATCTTAACTGAACAAAGTGAAGAGAGAAGGTGATTGGTTGCCCTGGGTAACTGCTCCAGTTTTGATAAATTCCCCTTTCATGTCTTTTTTTTTATATTGGGTATATCATTTTTGTTTTATTTAAATGTACATTAGCAGGTGCAGCTGTTGATGGCTGCTTGCCTTCCACTTGGGACTGATTAATTTTTCCGTTTATGGGATTGGGCAGATAGCCAGCTTTAAAGGGGTTCTAAACCCTCCGTTTTTTTTTTTTTTGCCTATATCTACTGCTGTCAAGCAGTAGATATAGGCAAAATGTTTAAAAAAAAACAAAAACGATTTAACAGCAGTTTACACTTACCCCATCTTCAATGCATGCTCCAGTCCAAGAAAACTAAACTGTTCGGGCGGCCGCAAAGCATCTTGGGGAGGGCGCATGCGCATTTCGGATTTCGGGCGGGAGACTAGCAGAGACGCAAGGTAAGTCTATGGACGCGTGCACCCGCATGCAGACACCGCTGGATCAGAAGTGCCTTCAAGGATATAGGAGGCAGTGCTGGATCGGAGAGCCGCCGCACCGCTGGAGGGACAGATGAAAACATCAGGAAAAAAGATCGGATTAAGAGACATCATTTAAGGTAAGTGCTAACATAAACATTGGGGGGAGGTAAAAAAAAATTGCCTTTTAACCCCTTCATGACTGAGCTTGTTTTTAGTGTCGGTTCGTAAATGACTGACACACTTTTGACATTTTTGCTGTGTGATTCTTCCACGTCAGTAATATACTTTCTTACAAAGTGCACCCACACATATTATATATTGTTTTTTAGAGGACAGATAGGGCTACATATTTATATCACATATGTGTGTCTAACGCCTCACTTAGGACAAATAAAATATTAAAAAAAGAGGAAAAAACATAAAAAAACACTTTTTTTCCCAGTTTTCATTTGTAGTATTTTTTTTACAAAACCAACACAGCTAAAAAAAAATGCAATAAATACATGAATTTATTTCTCCCTTTATTTTTTTACATTTTTCACAATTATTATTTTTTTTACACACTTTACTATTTTTTTAAACTTAAAATTTTTATTTAATTAATTATATCAAGCAGTCATTGTGAATTAATCTCACTATTACTGCTTGATAAATTAATACATTTTTGGTTATTATCAGGCTGCTTCAAACTTCAGAACAGCCGATAATAAGTTAGTGACACTAATCCTGCAGCAGTTCAGGATTCAGCTGTCACTAGTTTTCTGATTGTTACAACAACGATCAGCAAACTGAAACATTCTTCTTTCAGGAATAGATACATTATGTATCTATTCCTGAAAGTGAAAGAAAAAAAAAAAGCCAGTATAGCTTGAGAGAGATATCTCTCGATCTATACGAGCTGTCAGAATGCCGGCAAAAGGCGGCATGTGTGCCCGCTCGGCTTTGACTCTCAGACACCCGATATTAAGGTATCGGGTGTCTGAAAAAGGTTAACCCTTTCATTAATGGATGCCTCTAAACTGTGGGAT
>NW_017306598.1:167788-186619 GCF_000935625.1 Nanorana parkeri | reverse complement strand
GAAGCGATCTGGCGACAGGTAAGTCGCCAGGATCGCTTCTGTTGTAAAGCCGACAGTCGGCTCTACAAGTTTAAACAGAGTCCCGGCGGCAAAAGTCGCCGGGAGTCTGTTTAAACAGCCCCGATGCTGGCGACGTACACTGTACGTCGTCAGTCACGAAGGGGTTAAGTCAAATCTTTTATCTCTATCAGCTGTAGCAATTGCAGAGCAGCCCTCCAATAATTTCCTTGATAAACAAAAAGTTGTCATGAGAGCAAAAATGCAGCAGTGGTGAACCAACTCCTTGTTTTGGTTTCTAAATAACGTCTCACTTCTTCAACACTATATTTTTTTAAATGGATAATTCATAATCAAAATATCAGTATGTTTTGACTTTATTTTGTGATGTACTTAAAATAGTTTAAAGTAAAACTCCAGTTTTGTTGAGAAAAAAAAAAAGTATCCTTATTGAGCTATATAGATTGCAAGGATTTTTTTTAGCAAACTTAAAGTGTAAGTAAAGGCAATTTTTTAGTTTTGTGTAGTGTCCACGATGGGGACACTACACAAATGAGGATATGAAGGGAAATCTGAATGAGAAAGAAATATAACTCATGGCTTTAATGTTAACCACTTGGGAAATATAACAGGGTTATTCACAAAAGGGTGAAGAGTTTGGAGAAGGCAGAAGTGAACAATCTAGGACAACATAGCTGAACTGGAAAGTGAGCTGAATTGGAGAGTTTTTCCAAATCGGCTATGTTGTCCTAGATTGTTCACTTCTCCCGACTTCTCCAAACTCTTCACCCTTTTGTGAATAACCCTGATTAGTGTTGAAATAAGGAAACAAACCGTGTCTTCATTCCTTTAGTGGGAGGACTATCTAGAAATGTTACCTTCCTTGCCATAGTTTCAAAGAATTGACATTTGAATTTGTCCGTTTTTGTAATCGGAGCTGCTACAGATTGAAACTCAGTTTCCTTTAGTTTTAATATTAAAAGACAAAATGGTTTCTATTGCAATCTTTTGTTTTATTCTTGGGGTTTTCCTTTAGTAGCATTCATGGTTTAATAATCTTATTTCTGAACCAACATGGATATGTTGTACATGAAATGTTAGAATGATTAGTAACCTCTTTAATTTAGACTTTGTATATTCCCTGTTTTAGAAATGCGCCAGCTTTCTGTGTTCAAGGGCTATGAGCCAGGAGAGCCAAACTGCAGACTCTATGTGAAAAATTTAGCGAAACAAGTAACTGAGAAGGTAATGATCACATGCAGCTTGTGGTCTGTGTTTGTGTCATATATGTACTCCACTGACTGATTTATTTCACTTATTTTACAACAGGAACTTAAGTTTATATTTGGGAAATTTGTCAGCTTTTTGTCTGAAACAGAAAAGAACATGTAAGTAACAGTTACTACATTAAGTATGACTAGTGAACTGATTAAATATTGTTTATAATTATCAGCTGTATCTATGTGGCCAGTGGGTGATGGCAAGCATCTTCATCTCTCCTTGCCATATCCCTTTTTCTATAATTGTTAAATTCTTTGCCAAAACAAATTGCTTCTTTATTACTGTGTCCCATACAGAATATTGTTTTTTTTCTATTCTTATTGGACACGTCCCAGGCTTCAAGACTAACCACTTTTCTCCTGTTTTTCTTAACTTGACCTATAACAGGTTTGACGTTCGTTTGATGAAGGAAGGGAGGATGAAGGGACAAGCTTTTATCGGCTTTCCCAATGAAGATGCTGCAGCAAAAGCCTTAAAACATGCCCATGGATATGTTCTTTTTGACAAGCCAATGGTCATTGTATCCTTTTGATTTCATATTTTATGGTCACCATTGCTTTGGCCAATGTATGCCAACATCATTAAGTGGTGATGAGACCTAAAGTTTTTTTATTTTGTGTATGTGCCTAAGGAAAAAAAAATACTCGGAAAGTACCCCTGCCTGCCATCATTTTGCAACATTAGTTTCCGTTACTGTATATGGTAGACAAAAATTACAGTCTCTGATTTTATAATTTACTCCAGTGAAGGGGAACTTAGTTTCATTCTTAAATTTAGCCTAATTCACAATGCAAGGTATAGAATGACGGTGTAAAACCTTTTAAAGTTAAACCCCAGGCACAAAAACTTTAAATTTAAATATATTCCTCAATAGCCACAAATTATATAAATCCACTTTGTGTGCGCCAAATACCTCTGCTAATCAAATTATTGATTATGTAAAGTAGTAATGACATGCAGAGCTGTGAGAGTCCCAGCAGGCCCCACCCACTATAGGCTGCCTGCAGAAAACTACAGGTGGAGCCAAGACCAGTCACCCTGCACAAGGAGCGAGAGCAGCAGTGACTGGTCTTTATTACAGGATGCGCCTGCACAGAGGAAAAGTTTCACATTGAATTACTGTACAGATCTGGAAGAAATACACAAAGCACACCAAGATTCAAGTAAGCATACCCATGCCTCTTCATTTAGACAATATTTGCTTATCCCAGAGTTCACCTTTTAATCTTAGTTTTGAAGCTGCAACTATTGTTCTGGTATTTGCATTAAAGGAGAACTATGGGCTTAAGGTATACTGAGACGCCGCAGCTGAAGCGTATCGTGGCAATTATGTCTGGATCCGCCCAGCTGCGTGAGTGACAGCTGGCTCTGCCTATCTAGAGGCAGAGCCAGCTGTACCCCTCCCCCGTCCTATCCGCCAGTCAGCGGTGGAGGATCGGAGCGGGGAGGGGGGAATCCAGCCCCTCCCCTGTCACGGCAGAGAGCCGTGACAGGATCGAGAGGTGAGCGAACGCCGGTATGTGTTCGCTCGCCTCCTGATCTACTGAGCCGACCTGTGACAGTCTCATTGTCACAGGTCGGCTAGAACTATGAGGTGAGGGAAAAGCACTCACCTCATAGTTCTCTAACACGCTAGATTCTGTCATCTTCAGAATTTACTATTTTGTGAGATTTAATTTTTTGAAGAGCCAGTATATTTGAATAACCACTTTATTTGTGGCATATATTTAATGGCCATAAAAATATAAATCCCTACTCATTGTCACATTGGGCCACCTTTGCTCGGCTGTCAGACAGCTGTTACATGTCTTATGATTTTTCTGTCACTTGTTTACCATGTTTTTGACGTAGGACAAAAATGAAAGAAATTCAGACTTTATGTGCTGCAAGCTTGAGCTAGCTTACTGAATTACAAAATAGTGAAACCAAGATCAAATTGAAAATATTAATGTGGGCTCACCTCTGTTGCAGGGTTTCTATTTTTCGGCCAGTAGAGTATGTGCTGGAGTGAACGTGCAGGTGATCCATTATACAAATACCCAGATTTTTTATAAATCAATTTTTTTTTTTTTTTACTGTCTTTTTCTTTGACTTTCCATTCATGTGCTGGGTTACACATAGAATATGTATGCTGTTCTCTGTTTTATAAATAACCTTAACTAAGCAACAGCAATTTGCACGATCGGCTCGTCCCAAACCTAATGCTAATAAAACAGCAGCCAAAAGATAGCAGTCAAGGTAAGTTATACAAGAGACGCCAGGATCAAGGCAACTCTCAGGGACTCTCGGAACAACAATGTCCTGTAGCCTGTTTGTTTACCAATAATCCAGTTTGAGAGTTTTGCTACTTTGTTTTTAAAAGAACACAAATCTTTCCGATCCATTAGGACACGTAGCTTTAATTATGTAACAAATTGTCTTCTCCAAAACCCCCAAAAGATTTTTTTAGAGACCTTGACACCAGATCTTTAATTTCAGCAAAAATCTTCCCTTAAGATTATATGTGTATTTAACCTATTTTATGCATGTTATTTATCTGTAAAAGCCCCCCTTGTGTGGGCATCCAAAAGCCCTGAGACTGCTGGATCTTCCCTTTGATATCAGCAGCCACGGCAGACGCAGAGTTGTCGCTCAAGTGACACTGTATAGTATTCCCCTTCACACTCCCCCAGCTCCTACATATAAGGTTAGAGAGTGGTGGAGGTGGTGGGCCAGCACAGACGGTAATTAGGTACTCCAAAAAGAGGAGAGGGCTGTGACGTGAAAGAAGGGAGGGGGCTCTGCTAGGGAATTGACTCTTGAAAAACACAGGGTATCGTTTAAATGTTTAGTATGCAATACATTACAGAATGTTTTTATATAGTTTTCTCAAAATATATATTGTTTTTATGTTTCTTATTAATGTTTTTATAATGTCCTTTACTTTTACTAAAGACACCCAGATTGGTTGGAAGTTGGACCACTATGTCTCTCCTTTTTTTTATAGCCTTTCTAATAAGCTAGGGAAAGACAGAGAAGAAATTCTGCAGCGCAAGCACAATTGGTCCATTTGGGCAGCCATAATCGCTGTGTGTGTACAGGGCCATTTCAGGACCAAACTTCTAAAATGTTTATTAAAACACTTTTTGGTGTTTTTGAAGAAACCTTTATTGAGAGAAATCTGTTGAATGCACTTCTCCTGGAAAATATGATTTCCTGGCTGTCGAGCTGTTTTTAATAGTCTGCAATACTTTCTAGATTGCACAAGTTTGATTGTTCGGTCCGCCCCACACATTCATTTTGGGTATGTTCATGTTGCTGTTTGGGAAGGTTTCACCTCACTTCCTGTCTCTATGATGGTAGAACAAGAAATAAAGGCGAACAGTTGTCATAGAGATTTGGAGACGTACAGTCATAACCTGATTAGAGGTTGTAATCTTTCCTTATTTTATTGAAAGCAACTTTTTTTTGTTGTTTTGCAGTCTTTGTCCTGAATGGAGACATTTCCCCTTTATTTCTGTCACAACTGATAGGGAAAATCTCCCTAGCAGACACACAGACAGCAGCAAAAAGCTAAAAACTAAAAAAAATTTTGTCTGGAGTCAGAGCTCCTGATTGACATACTTGACCAAGTTTTTCTCCCTGCCATGTAAACCCCTTTGTATGCCAGATTCTCATTTAGCAGGAGTAAATAGTTTCTGGGCTAGTAAGATTGAAGCATAGGTTATGCCTTCAGCACATATAGCTGAAGGTATCTGTTCTGGTCATAATCTCCAAGGAACTGCTGCTATATGCTACCCCTATTCTAAATCAGATCTATAATGTGCTTGTGTTAGGTATATTGGTCACATGGTAACGAGAAAACACCTTTAGCTTGGTAAATGGCAGTTTTTCCTTTTAGTAAGTACAATCAAGACGAGCATAGGAAAACTACAAATTAAAAAAAAGAAATAGGGTCTCTTCGGAAAACACTGATGCAGTGCTTGGCAGTCTGTATTATATCTTCTGTCCAGCATACACGCAAAGCAGTGAAAACAGTTGTGCTGTTCTTCTTCTTAAAGATGACCATGAAACTACTGTTTGGGCATTCAAAGTGTATCCTTTCCTGTTGTATCCTTTTTAATGTATTTCATTCCCAACTAGGATAAAGAAGTAAGCTTCCTTATGATTTTATTTACTTCTAGCACATTTTCTGTTAAGTTTTAATGCTTCATAGCAATGTTTCTATACCTGAGTCTCATTCATAAATGTTTCCCCTTTTAAAAAGCTATGTGATTAAATTGTAAACAGTATAAAAAATGCAAGCAGTATTGGAAGGCCTATTCCTCCACAGTGATAACATTATGCTCTGCTTCAAGCTGAATAGTGCTACAATGAAGAGGCTTTCCAAACTAATTCCTGACAAGACATTGGATTTCACACCTCAGCTGGTATTTTAAAAGGTAGTCCCTGGAGCCCTTCAATCCCAGCTTTGGGTCAGTGCTACCTTTAGTCATCTTGAATTGCAAAGTTCAGCAACCACTATCCCAGATTTGAATTGTAGCAATGCTTCTGCTATTAGACTATGTGCATTCAGGTATAAGTGAAATTATCAAAAGATGCAAAAAAGGGCTTGGTATGGAGCTCCTTAAAGCTGGGCCCTCCACACCCAGCATGTTCAGGATAAAATGCTAGTTTAGTCCAGAGGAGATTTATTTGCGATTAATATTTGCCTTACTCCACAGTCCTGCAGCAGCGCTCTGGTCTCTCTGATACTCTTCTGCCTTGGAATGTAGAAGGGCCCTTGAAGTCATCACATACAATGCAGGACTAGCAGTGGTCACTTGTTCTGCATTATAATTGATGATGATGGTGAAGGAGGCACACAACTTGAGAGGAGCATCAGCTTTGAGGGATTGCTTATCACTACTGGCACTGGTGGAAGGAAGCCTATAGAATCATGGAGTGGTACAAACTGGTTGCGGATCCTGCACTGTACGTGATGAAGTTACCAGCTTGCAGGAACAGTAGCTGGTCATGCATTGTACATGATGACATCAGCAAAAGGGTTGGTAACACAAGTGGACCTTGCGGGGGGAAGCCTATAAAAATATAGAGTAGGGCCAGTATTCCTCACTATTAGTGCCCCTTAGATTAAACAAGTATTAAATCCTCAATGTGCTGGGAGAGAGGAGGGGGGTGTAGGTCAGCAAGATTTTATTTTATGACCAAGTGGTAAGTGCACTTTTTTCTAAAAACTTGCCACCCTTCAGGTTTCCAAATTTGAGTACATTTTAGTAGCATCCAGCAAGGTGAAGTTTTCACTGTTTAGAACCAGAGCAGCTTTTATGTTGTCATTAATGATGTGCCAGGTGCAACCATAGAGGGTTAGGTTATCTATGCACTTGCACCCCAAATGTCCTTTTCTAGGGCCGACCTGGTGTATATGTACTTCTTCAGAATGCACATGCAGAGTAGCACTGGACAACAAAAGCACTGTGCTGATATGGCCAATGAATATGGCTTTGCAAGTTGGTAACAACTTTTGTTTTAAAATTTGATCAGTTAGTTGGGCTGCAAGGGTAGGTAAATACAATAAAAGTGTACTTAAAGGGTTTCTAAACCCTCATGTTTTTTTACATATATCTACTGATTTATACAGTAGATATATGCAAAACGTTTAAAAAAAACGATTTGAAAGCGCTTTAAACTTACCCCTGTCTTCGCGGTGCGCTCCCGTCCGAAAATCCATAAGTGCTCGGGCGGCCGCAAAGCATCTTGGGGCGGGCGCATGCGCAGTTCGGATTTTCGGCCTGGAGACGAGAGACACAAGGTAAGTCTATGGACGTGTGCACCCGCATGCAGACACCGTGGGACAGGAAGTGCCAGCAAGGACAGAGGAGTCAGCGCTGGATCGGAGACTCGCAGCAGCGCTGGAAAGAAGGCTGACAAGGACAGGAAAGAGGAAGATCGGATTAAGAGACATCATTTAAGGTAAGTGCGTTAATTAACAGTGTGGGGAGCAAAAACGTTTTTGACTTTAATGTCACTTTAACTGAAAGTGAAAAAAAGTAAAAACATGTAATTGGGTGTCTCACTTCTTATAATTCAACACCTGCTCTAAATCTAGTTAACTAATTTCTGACTAAAATGCTGTAATTCTAATCAAAATGTTAACAATTTTAATAAAAATAATGCATGAAATGATCTCCAGTAAGATATACATGTGGTGTTTTGGCAATGTAGGTAAAGGTGGCAGAGCAAATGTACCATCCTTTTCTAGGCACTCAGAATTCTTCCTCAATATTAATATCACGAATTTGACCCATTCTGAATACATGTTTTATATTTTATGACTGTGCTGAAAGAATATGTAATGTAAGTTAAATTGGATGGGAGGAGTACATTAGTTTTTCCATCACCTCCACATTGCCAAGTCAAGCCGACTTGGTTGTCATTTGATACTTTACAACAAAGACAGCTGAACTGCATTTGATGTATTTTGTGCAGATAAGCAAGGCACAAGCTTTGCCAACAATAAATTATTTCCCCTTCATTCACCTCAGAGAGTGAGAATTAAAGGTGTTAAAGTAATAGTTATCAATAAAGATTTCCATTGGATAAAAACTGCAGTATATACCTTGTCAGAATGATGGCCTGAACGTTAGGAGTCAACTTGAGTTGGATAGAAAAATCATCACAGGTTTAGATGTGTGGATATCTCGTATCTTGTCTTCACAGATCCACCCATCTGTGGCAGAACTACATTTTTCATTTGTTACATTGGATTTATAAGAAAATGGAAATGCTTTTGACTGGGCCTGCTCCATATAACGTAATATAGGAAAACCCCACCTTCTTTAATTCTCTAGTGCACAGGGAAGCCAATATGACAAAAACATTTTTTTTAGAGGTGCACCGAAATGAAAATGTCAAAAACGAAACCGAAATGAAAAAAAATGTCAGACTGAAACCGACCCCTGATATTTCCCTTTTAAAACAGACAAAGAGATTGAGGACACAGAGTCCTTATGTCTCTTTTTCTGCAGCCCCTGTTATGAATGAACAGGAATCCTCTATACTGAGTGTTTCTGCTCATTCATAACTTGTGGACATAGTATGTTTACTATATCCACAATCATGAATAAACAGGAAGTGATGTAGATCATTTCCCATTCATTCATAATTGAGGACACAGTAAACATACTATGTCCTCAAATATTTACAAACACTCAGCGATCACTGATCCCTGACTGCTTGTACCCGCTCTCCATCCTGACACGCTGTCAAAGGAGAGCTCAGCCTCCTATGACAGCAATCTCCGTCCACACTGCCGCTCTCCTGATCTTTCAAAGGAGGCTGGGCGGTGCAGGGAGGAGATACTCCATCCGTTCACATCGCTCTCCTTGCGCACCGCTCGGCCGCCTGTGACAGTTTCTCTCCTCCCCGTTGGGACAACGAGCAGCGCCCAGTGGGGAGTAGAGAAATCACTGATGCACCGCTATTTCGGCAAAGAAAATTGCACTTTCGGCATTTTGCCAAAAGTGCAATTTTCGGCCGATATTTTTCAGCGGCCGATATAGCGGTGCATTCCTAATTTTTTCTAAACAAAATTATGGCCTATGTTGACAGGCATTTGTGTGCTTCAAAGGGCATTTGCATTCACATACAAGTCTATAAAAAGGTAAAACCTGTTTTAAACAGGTCAGAACAAGGTCAACAGCAGGTCAAATGCACCCAGAAGTGTCTTCTGAATGCTCCCAGAAGTGTCTCAAACTGATGCCATCACATAAACCTCAAAGCCCATTGACACAAGCCCTTATTCTATCATTCGGCTCCCACCCTTTGATTCTTGAGCAGGCGGTACAAGATGAATCTATATTTACAGCATTTCCTCTCTAGAAAACCAATTGGCAGCTGAAAAGAGACTGTCTTGCTTAGTAGAGAGGTCCTTTAACCAGTTGACATCCGCGGTGTTAAACCCCCTTCCCATCCAGGCCATTTTTCAGTATTCAGCGCTGCGGTACTTTAACTGACATTTATTCCGTCATGCAGCGCTGTACTGAAATGAATTTTATACCCTTTTTTGGGGACAGATAGAGCTTTCTTTTGGTGGTATTTATTCACCACTGGGGGTTTTATTTTTTTACTACGGGCGGACGGCAAGAGGTTAAAAAAAACGATTTTGGTTCATTTTTAATAGCCTTAAATAATGTGTTATGGTTAAATTCCTAGTTATTTCTACTTGTGCAGGTAAGTTTTGAGTAGATAGTTGTACATTTTATTTACAAAATGTTCAAGAATCCCTTGCCAGTGCTATCCATTGCTGATAACAGACTAATCATTCAACATTAGCTGCATTTTTCATATGATGTAACTGCATTGATTTTACAGGCCAAACATTAACTAGGCCTTGGGATTAAACTGTAATTTATATTTCAGGTGATATAACATGGAAGGCAAAGCAGCTTCATTACTGGCAGATCCAGAACACAACTAATCGTGAGAAGCAACTTGTGTGTAATTCACAATTTACTTGTGGAATGTACATATTGTAATGATTTTAAGTAAATAAATTTTTATTTTTCAAGTTGGCTACAGTATTTTTCATAATATAAAACAGAAGTCTCTTACTCGACATGCTAACACATGAAAAATAATTAGGTGCAAAGCATGTTTATAATTACATTTTCTGGGTTTGTGTCTTTATAAAATAGTGCAAAAAGTTTGTCTACTATACTTCTGTACGTATACGTATGCATATCCACAGCTGCATCAATAGAAAATATATACAAACCATAAGACACCAACTATTGCTAAAGCTAATATTTAACAATCTGGTAGCTGCTGAAATAATAAAAAGCCAATACCTCCCTTTAAAGGAACACTTTGTTAATTATGGGTCAATGTAATTCTTTTTTTTTTTTTTACTCCAGCTGTAAATAAAAATGTGAAAATCCCATAAAATTTAATTTTCCTAATGACAGTGTTTTTACTTTTAAAGAAAACTAACAATTTTAGCTTAAATACTATTTTGATTCAGGATGCATCCATGACACTGCTTTTGGAGAAAATTGGGTTTTTATTTTACTTTTTTAAAAGTGGTAGATTTTTTCACATAGCATTGTGTTGAATTTAAAGTAGCATTAAACTCTCGGGTCAAATAAATATACATTGGCCAGCAAGGTATTATTTTTTTCCCACGCACTTATATCATGTTTCCACACATCTGGTTCCAACTCTCAGCTTGGCTTCCCTGAACTTTTGAGTACAAAATCACAAGTGGTAAGCGCAGTCTGCAGCAGCTTTACATCTACTAGCTTAAAGGATGGAGGAGTGGGGTGAGCTGACTTGCCTTGCTGTGCCTGTGTGTTTGTGGAAAAGCAAATATTTCCTAGCACACGTACCAGCCAGCCTGCAAAAAAACAAATTACTATTAGGGTTAAAAACGGGTTTTAGTTGCACATCTTTAGCAAAATATGTGGAAGCCACACTGCCTCGTCAAGGCCCCTCTGTATCCTAACTCTAACCTATGGGGGCCTCCGGCTTGGAGCATATATAGCAAAGGATTAATTGGGTGCAGGTTTGCTAGGGGGTAGCACAAACCTCCTTAAAGGCACAGGGACACACCAGAAGCCCTGCACATCACAACGGCAACTGAGGTCCCCAGTGTGTCCCCATATCAAATCCAAAAAGTGAAACAAATGGTAAACGCACTCATCAATTCATAACTAGCTTTAAAGTAAGGTGCACATGGAAGGGCTTTACACAGTACAGAAGCAAACATTTCCCTGCTCCAGTGTTTATGAATTTCCCCCCACTGTTTCTTGATACTGGGCACTTTTTTTTTGGCCATTTATATAAAATAGAAGGTAGTTTTTATTGACTCCCATGTGTACTGTTTACATCCTTTTTCATATTTTGTTGTCCTTTTCAGTAATAGTGTTAATGATAACGTGGCACATGTGAAGCTGCTTTTGGACCAACAGAGTAGTCATGAGTTTCTGGTTTCTTTGCATGGGTAACGGCAAATCCCGAGATTCCCTGGGTTTGTGAATTGCAAAATTTATGGTTGAATTGATTTTATTGGAAGCATTGAAAACATACAGAGATTTGGAACAAAAAAGATTTCTCAGAATATCAGCAAAAGCCATAATTTGACAAGCTGCAGAGAAAAATGAATCTGAGCTTTGGATTGTTTCTGGCATTTTTTGGAACCAGGGTAAATGGATAGGGGAGCAATTTCAGTGGTAGGGGCAAGGATATTGCCATACAAGTCTGAATAAATTGTAAACATTTTAGATCAGAATGGTTGTATCGGAGGGCAATTCCGCCATATGTGCCACTATCCTGCCCACAACTCCAGCAGGTATCTGGTGTCTCCATAACACCAATATATGATTTTGTAATTTTCCTCCCTTGTGTAACAGGAAACCAAGCATTTGAGTATAAAAGAATGCCACATCCCAGTCTTTTTACGAAATCGTTCTACCTAGGTCCCTGTGCCACGGCTCGACATACCTGTGCAAGTTGGCCTCCTTGTGCGAGGAGAGTAGTTTATAGATAAAGGACAGTGTATGACACGGGGGCTCGGATTGTACGCACAGCTGCTCAAATGCCCTGAGTGGGCGATGAGTCGACCTGTGGAATTAGGTGTGCTGCCATAAGATGAAAGTTGTACAGCTTCCAACCAGTTAGTAACCCAAAGGGAAGAAGGTTGTGGGTATATGAACTAACTAGTCACGGGGCCAACAACATTCCTATGTTTTATGAGTGTAACCTCCCAGTCTTGCAGTCTGTAGGCCCAGTGACAACGCTTTGTTGTCAAATAGAAGCGTCAGTGGGACAGGGACAGTCGACGGCCCAAAGCAGGTCAAACCATGTTGCCAGGCCTGTAGGACACTAGTGTAGGAGTGGTGAACGATAAACAGCCCAAGGGAAGGAAGCCAGTGAAGCGAACATAGATCAAGAGGCAACATAAATTGTTCCACGGCCACAGAGGCTTTCCATGGAGCCCGAGCAAACCAGCCCAGCATCCAGCTGAGAAGCACAGCCCTATGGTGCAATTTGAAATCGGGCAAACCCAAAGTTTTTCCCCAACAAAGAACCCCAAAGCACGTACGCGAGAGACCACATGCCCAGATGGCGTGGGCACATGAAGAGCGCAATAATTTAAAAGAGAACTTAGGAGGATAGGAATCGTCTGGAGAATATAAAGCAGACAAGGAAGGACATCCATTTTGAGTGCATGCAATTTTCCAAGAGATATGAAGGGAGCCCCAACTTTCTAAATCTTTGCGTATGGTGGCTAACACAGGTGAGCGCATCTGGCAAGAGAAATCTTCAGAGCTTCAGTTTTGTATACATTTATCTTAAAATTACTGAAATCGGGGGGCGTGGCTACCGCGTTGGCTAATCGGACGCATGAACCCGCAATGATTGCGATTAAAAACAATGTTAGGTTTTCACTGCATAACCTAATTATTGATCCGATGGGTCGCTATTTGATCTTAATAGCTCAATTGGACTCCTCCATGTACACGATTGTTAATGTCTATACCCCTAACATCCGCCAAATTCGCTTTTTGCATAGATTATTTAAGAAAATATCAACTGTTAAACAAGGTGCACTGATTATATGCAGAGACTTTAACGTGGTGCCTGATCCGCAGCTGGACTCCTCTAGCCCGCACAGGCGAAACGTTTCTGGCCTCCATTCTATCCTGGGTACTGAGGGTGTATACGATGCTTTGAGATGCTGTCATGCTGGGGAAAGAGACTACACTTTCTATTCTCCTGTACATAATTCTTATTCAAGAATAGACCAGTTTTTAGTTGATCTATCAGTCCTTCAAAGAGTGAATGACACTAAAATACATACCATTTCATGGTCTGACCATGCACCTGTATCTATGACGATAGCTAGTGGCCACTCCTCTATGTTTAGACGCCTCTGGAGGAATAACTCGGCCTTGTTCAGTCAGCCTGATAGCGTCTCCAGCATGAGCACCTCCCACACTGAATATTTCTCTACCAACTGTGGCTCTGTATCAGACCCCTTCGTAGTATGGAATGCACATAAGGCCGTCCTGCGAGTAACCCTGATCCAGCTCAATGCTAAACTAAATAGACAAAGAACACAGCGCCTTAATGCCTTGATGACTGAAATTGCCTCTTTGGAATCCCAAAATAAAACAATGCCGAATGTATCTTTATCTAACAAACTACAGCGCCTTGGATACGATTTAAGACTGCACATGTTAGCCCAATTCGATCGCCAAATGTCTCGATTGAAGCTGCTATACTACTCTAATGCTAACAAAGCGGGTGACTTTTTGGCTAAAAGACTTAAGGCCAGGGAACTACAAACTAATATTCCTCATATACTTAGACCCTCAGACAATCATAAACTCACACACCCACAGGATATAGCAGACCAATTTAGCTCCTATTATCACTCCTTATATAACCTCCAGACTGACAACAGCACCCCACAACCCACACTGACCGACATTAACCACTTCCTATCCCATATACACCTCCCGCATCTTTCGGCAGATCATCTGACTTGTCTGAATACTCCCATCACTGCTGAGGAGCTAGGGAAAACTTGACTCTCTCCCGAACAATAAATCCCCCGGCCCAGACGGCTTCTCGGCGGAATATTATAAAACGTTTAAACCCATGCTACTCCCGCACCTTTTAGAGATCTATAAAGAAGCTATATTAAACTCTTTATTCCCCCCTGATATGCTTGAAGCCCTTATTGTTACAATCCCTAAACCAGGGAAATCACCTGACGTACCCCAGAACTTCTGTCCTATCTCCCTTCTTAATACGGACTTGAAAATATATGCGAAAATCTTAGTGAATCGCCTTACACATATTCTTCCTTCGCTAATTCACCCTGACCAGACGGGATTTATTAAAGACAGACAAGTGCCGGATGCTATGAGACGCCTTATCAATATCATACACTATGCGAGACAGCACAAACTCCCCTCTCTTTTACTAGCCCTTGATGCTGAAAAAGCCTTTGATAGGATACAATGAAAATATTTAGAACAGGTTCTCCTTTAAATTTGGCCTCTGTGGACCCATAAACCAAGCTATTCTTGCGCTCTACTCTTCCCCTTCAGCTCAGGTATATACTTCCAATGCACTCTCAAACCCCTTCATAATTACAAATGGCACTAGGCAAGGCTGCCCACTCTCCCCTCTAATATTTAACCTCCTCATGGAGCCCTTCGCGGAACGTATCAGATCTCACTCTACAATATCGGGCTTTAACTCTGCACTCATCATCATAAACTTCATCTATTTGCGGATGATGTTGTTTTTATGCGTACAGAACCTGAATCTTCACTTGCAGCGATTCAGGAGGTAATACACGGCTTCAGTGAGGTGTCATACTACAAGGTTAACGCTACTAAATCTTACATACTCGACCTAGGGGTTGCCTCTAAGACCCGCTCATACATAATGAAAACATTCCCCTACATATGGAGCCCGACGAGCATTTCCTACCTGGGAATACAACTCACTGCATCTACATCACAGTTATTTAGTGAAAACTTTACCCCATTTTTGGCAAATCTGCAGGGGGAGCTCCAAAAGCTGTCTAAATTTGAATTGGCCTGGTCGGGGACTATGGCGGCCTTCAAAATGATATTACTTCCTAAACTACTATATCTGTTCAGGTCTCTCCCTTTTCCCCAAAAAATACTTCCAGTCGTTGCGCTCAGCTCTACTTTTTAAGTGGGAGAACTTGCACAATTGGTGGCTGACTAAATACTTTTTTGCCCCACTGTATGGCAACATAAGAAAGCACGCTATGCTTACTCTCACCTACTTAAACACAGAAGTGCAGGAGGTATGGGACTTACCGACTTTAGAGACTACTACTTGGCCTCAGTTCTGGACCAACTTAAATACTGGTTTTGCCCATCGTCTGCCACACTGTGGTGTGACATTGAACGGTGTGACGCGAATCTCTGAACTGTATGAAGGCACCACTGTCAAATCTTTTAGTGCTCTGCAACATCTATACCCACTCTCCTCGACTGAATACTTCCATTACCTACACATTAGACATCTGCTCCTCCATGTAGAATCCCCCGTTGTGAAAAATACCATCCAATCTCTGGTCACTCTATAATAGCCCATGTGCCTCACGAGGGGGAATCTCCTTGATTTACAACTCCCTGCAAAACAAACTGCTATTTTTCAAATCCCCAAATCCCCACCTTTTGTGAAATGGGAAAAAGAACTTGAATCAACATATACAACCCACCAATGGTGTGCAGCACTTTCCTACTTATACTCAACTTCGAAATGTGTCAATTTGTGGGAAATCTCACAAAAAATTATCCTACGGTTGTATCTCACTCCTTATAGACTGGCAAAGTTCTCTAGTGATGCTACTGACTTGTGTTGGAGAGAATGCAACCAGGTCGGAACGCTATGTTCTGGTCCTGTGGTAAACTAAAGGACTACTGGTTCAAAGTCTTTCGAATCCTTAGTAGTGTCACTGGAGCTCATGTCGCCCCTAACCCTGCGTTAGCACTGCTAAATTTAGGTATCGATAATATCCCTTCTCCTGTCAAAATAGTTACACACAATACTGTTAGTGTCCAAACTCCTAATAGCGAGAAACTGGAAATCTATTGACCCTCCTGCGATTGGCGAAGTCCTGAAATTGACTCGCATGCATTACAACTATGAGAGAATTTTGGCACATTGCCAATCTGCCTTGATTAAATTCGATAGAATATGGTTACAATGGACTACTTGATATAATCCCCCTGGCTGACACAATTCATATTGTTGTTTTCTTAACCTACTATGTACTGGAACTCCTTACCCATCTTGTTTAAGTTGTACTGAAGTTGCGTTTATTCTACCTTTCTATGTTTTACTCTGTATATTACAAGTATACTCATTGCAATTCTCTTTAACATTCCCATGCTTGGGATACTGTAATACAGAACTGTCTGTTAATAACCTTCAAAATCCAATAAAAACCATTTGTTAAAAAAAATAATTACTAAAAATCCCCAAAATTTTAACATTCTGAGAACAATGATGGTAGACTAATATCCAGATACCATGAATACACTTGTTCTACCATATTGCATGTGCCAGATGTTTTATCACTACCACAAAGAGAAGTGAGGACAGAGGGTACCCTTCTCTAGTGCCATTAGTGATATAAAAAGGGTATGACCGAGTACCATTTACCAACACTTGGGCTGAGGGTTTCAAGTAAAGAGATAAAATGTGCAGTCCCTCCAAAAATTAAATTATGATGGAGAAATCTTTCCAAGTTGGAGACAAGAAAGGAGAGCAACTGTTCCTGAAAATGGTTTTTAAAATACACATTCACCAGGGTAATATATGGCACTTTGAAATGTAATCCTCAGGAAAATAAATCTCCACTCGGGGTCAATACACTGTTGTAAAATCTCCAGGTGAAAACAATTGGCGATTCACACCCCTTTAGATTTTGAGACTGGGTTAGGAGGATATTCAAACCCGGTGGTATAAAATCGGTTACACAACTTAGGAAACTTACCAGCCTTTAAGTGTATTTCCTGTAAAGATATAGCATCTGTCTTTTTCTTTTGGGGAAATTGTATAAAATGTTACTTCTTTTGTGAGGAACATTTAAATCCTCTGACATTCAGTGAAGAGATTGATAGTATACAAGTATCCATCTGTGTGAAATAAGGGCTGATGATGAAGAATCCCCCTCCCAGGGCACGTCAGAAGAAAGAAAAGAGAAAATAACAGAAGCAGGGAAACACCAGAGAAAGGATAGACTGATTTAAGGCAAGAGTAGAAGACACATTTTTGCAACCAAACTCTTTTGAAATAAAAGAAATACTTGCTGAATCTGTCCTCTAGTGGCAGAAACTAAAATAGCAGGTAACTGATGAGATAAAAATGATGTGTACACTAAAGTGAACAGTGCAAAGAAAAGACAATTAGCACTGAATAACCTACGTGGATGTATATGAAACACACAGGGGGGGAGTTCCCAGGGGTCCACCCCAAACCAACATTAGCAAAATACATTTGATAACATATGAGCGGCAAAATATGTATAACAAAGTGACCTATTCAAAGTAATACGACATGGTAAGTATAACCAGGAGTTATGGGAATTGCAAGGCCTCCAGTCTAGCACAGAGAATCTCAAGTACTGTCTTTGGCACCCAACCTCCAGAGAAACAGCAGGAAAATTCAAGTGAGTAATTGTCCCATAATGCCGGAATGTTATGTTGAGAGCTCTGTAGCTGAAATAGCATAGATAAATGATGGATAGGTGTGGAGAAAAATTGCATAGCCATCAAAGCTAACAAATTCTGCAAGCTATACATAAAGTGCAAGTATATAAACATCACCTCAAAGCACGGCTGTTTCAGTTGGAGGAAACAAGACATGACATCAAATGGTCTCCCATCCTTATCAGTAGTGTTGCGGAACCATCCATGCAAGGAATGGGAAACCTTGGCACTCTAGCTGTGCTTAAATTTCAAATCCTATCATGCCCCTGCTTCTGGGAGTCACGCCTGTGGGAAGTCAAAGTCTTGCAATGCCTCATGGGACAACAGTCGGAGTGCAGAGGTTGCCTACCCCTGGTGCATGCTGACAACATAATCTTTTTTGAGTAAAACACCAAGGCTGCTACTGCTGAACTTTCCGTCTGAAAATACCCTATTCCTGGCAGTTATGCTAGACCATCTTGCCTCAATATTTAAAGTTACTGACCAGGAACAAGTATGCAGAAGATAACTTCAGACTTTCAATGATTGTCCTGCATTATATACTTTTTTTTTTTCTATAAATTCTTTATAGAAGCCAACATTTTTCAGCAATTTTACAATACAAAAAGAGACAGGGAAATTTCTTATAAAAATGTACAGATCAAATACACAGAAACCGTGAACAAAGAGGTTGGGAATAAAATAAGAGTGACACATGAATAAAGAAGATAACCACATTGGGAGTAGGGCCAAACAAATGTACCCTATGTCTGTGCATAGAGTGTAACACAGCAAAATGACTTTAAAGGACCAACAGCTTCCAAACTTTTACTGTAAAGCAGTATACCCATAACTGTTAAAGGTACAACAAACTGGTTGAGGGAAGTAGAGGGTGGGGAGACGATAGGATAACAGGAAAAGAGGAAGGGAAAGGGAGAGATAGAAAAAAAAAAAGGGGTGGGCCAGAGGGGAGGTTTGACAGGAGATGGAGTAAGGCCTAGTTCACACTTTGGTGTTTTTGAGCAGTTGGTAAATGCCCAACACAAGAAATTCCATGATTTTCAATGGCCCCTGTTCACACCTGAGCAGCAAAACACCAGCAGGAAAACTCAAAACGCCCAAAAAGTTACATGAGCTTCTATTGGCAGTTAACGGCACGTTTTTTTCCCCATAGACTTCAATGGAAGCACCCGAAATCGTGTGGCAGAAGCATATTAGACATTTTTCGTGCTTGTTTCTTCGCATTTGTACGCACGTTCGCTCATTGCCCGCATTGTTTTTAAGCTGCCAGTGAAAACGTGTGTCTTCTTGTGCAAAACACAACTTA
>NW_017306598.1:109233-167579 GCF_000935625.1 Nanorana parkeri | reverse complement strand
ATAAAAGGAGGGGGTGGGACCAAGGGGGAAGGATAAAAAATGAAACCACTGAGGAGTCCATCATCAGCTTCTATTCCTCTGTAGAGTCGATCCAATACAACCAAGTGGATGAAAACCAAGCTGAAGAGTCCTTAAGGAGGCTAGTGAGGACCTGCGTGTGTTTAATATCATTACTTTTGGAAAAACAAAGCCTGATAGTAGGGGGCAACATCTGCTTCCACATCATCTATAGCCTGTGAGTGAGAATGTGTTATGGTGAAGTAGAAAAAAGGCAGGATCAGCGGGGATCGAATGATCCATATATTTTTGAGATATGTGTCTCACCTGTGACCAGAAGGTTGACCGTATCGGGCAGTTCCAGAAAATGTGTAACATGTCCGCAGGGGAGGAATTACATTACCAACAGACATCTGGGGAGTCAGGGTAGATCTGATTAAATCTATAGGGGGTTCTATACCATCTTGTTCAAATTTTATACCCCGACTTCTGGTACTTATTGCAGATAGATAACTTTAAGGTATAGTTGGAGAAATTTGGTACGTTCTGCGGGAGAGAAGTGGAAGCTCCACTGCTCTTCCTTAATAGGGGGAGTTAGATCTGGATGTCCAAGTCTGACAACATAATGGCAAAAAGTTGGTGATTTGACGATGAGACAGTCAGAACATGCTTGTACAATTAGGGAGAGTGATCTGGCAAATGAGGATGGTGTCTGGAGCAAGGGAAGGAAATGTGAGAGTTGGAGATGCCTCCAGAATCCAAGAGTACCAAGGTCTGAGTCGGAGGAGATACTTCCACGCAGGAAGTGTAATGTTTGAAACGTACTGTTCTCACATAGAATGTTGCATGTTGTAGGCGTGGGGAGAACTCAAAGTTACCTATTATTGGAAACAGGGAATGTAGAGATGGACTTAAGCACCGTGGGCATGGAGCACTCACACCAAGGTAAGGTTGATTGAGGAATTGAAGCGAAAGGCGGTTTTAGAGAGATGCAAGACTTAAAACTCTCATGACGGCACTATTCTAGAAATCGAGATAAGTGAGAGGCTGTCTAGTAAAAGAATACATCAGGGAGGGCCAGACCGCCAGAATCCTAAGGCTCCACTTAGGCAGGAACTTTGTGTTGTTGCTGATCCACCTCGAAGTGTGAAGTAGAAGCTCAAGCATCAAGATGAAAATGAGTGAAAAAAGCGGACAGCCCTGTCTTGTCCCGTTCGAAATTGAAAAAGGGAGCAGACAGGACACCATTGAGACTGACCCTAGCTGTAGGAGTGGAATACAAGGCTAAGATGCAGGATAGCATATATGGGCTAAGGCCAATGTGTTTCAAGGTAAGGCGCATAAATGACCAGTCGACCCTATCGAAGGCCTTCTTCAAGTCGGTAGATAAAACAAAACTAGGAGAAGTCCTTGATGGGGCTGAGTCGATAAGGTTGAGGGCTCACGTGGTGTTGTTCCGGGCCTCCCTCATGGAAACATTACTGCCTGCGTTCCTTTCCAGTGTGATCTGCAAAAATAGTGCTTGCAGTATTTTTGCAGACCGCACTGGACGGGATCGCAGGCACTAATGTGCCTGCATTCCGGGTGTGGATGATCACACTGCGGGCAGGGGGCGTGGCTGTGGTGCAATTGACTTCAGTGCACCGCCACGCTCTTTCCCGCCCCTGAACGCAGGAAGCCAGCCAGCTTACGTTCCAGAGGCTGAATGCCCTGGAACACAGACTTTCTGGTGTGAACCTGCCCTTAAGGCTAGTTCACATCAAGTGCAGAGCGCTTACAGAACGCATCAAAAATGCATCCGATTTATTCCAATGGAGCTGCAGCATGCCCTATATTTTTATGCTCTGGAACGCACCAAAACCTATGTAAATGCTTCAAAAATGCATGCAAACACCCTGGAACGCATTTAAAGCCCATTTTAGGCTAAAAAATATAATTTTTTTCTTTTAAATGGCCCAGAAACGAGGCAAAAATTTTGGCAAAATGAACTGCACTGCATGTGCAGAAACTCATGCAGATCTGGTCCGGATTTGGTGTGAACAAGCCCTTAGGAGCACTGTGGGACATTTTAATCATAGAAAACATAATAAATGTTATAAAACAATGTTGGTAATAGGGCAAGAAACATATTAATGCATGAACCCCATCACACCATTATATAAGTAAGTATATACGTGCGTCCTTGTATCTAAAATGTAGAATGAATGATTTGGTGCTTAACACATCTATAATAGGCAAGCATCTTCAAGGTAACAGCACGTTCAAACATCAAGGACTTTTATGCAACAGTGAGAAATTTTTGTATATACTCACCTGCAATCCTTGGGGGTGTTTTGACAGGTGTTCTTGATACGTCAGGCTGTAGATAACCGCAGATTATAAATAGGAAAAAAGAGAAGCCTAGCTACTGTAGAATCCAAGATGAAGCTCCTAATACTTTTGGTGTTTGTGGGGTTTTGCTCTGCCCAATACAACACAAACTTCAGGGCTGGCAGGACATCTATGGTCCACTTGTTTGAATGGCGCTGGGTAGATATTGCTGCAGAATGTGAGAGATATTTGGGTCCCAATGGATTTGGTGGTATACAGGTAAGTGTTGGAAATACAGCAGCATATACTATATGTTTTTTGAGCGGGAGCTGGCACTGTATTGCAATGTTAATCTCTATGTGCATGCTTATCTAACTTAATTCAGCATTCCTCAGGATCTCAGTGCTTCATCTAAACACATAACCAGCAGTAAGTACATCCTGATCAGCCTCTCTGTCTATCGAAGGCCTTGTTCAGATGGGGGTCAGCATGTATAAGAGCAGTGTATACGTGCATTTGGGTAGATATTGCTGCAGAATGTGAGATACATTTGGCTCCCAATGGATTCGGTGGTATACAGGTAAGTGTTGGAAATGCAACAGCATATACTATAATATGTCTTTTGAGCTGTAGATGGCGCTGTAGTGCAATGTTAATCTCTATGTACATGCTTATCTAACGTATTAGATTTTCCCCCATAGTTCTCCTCATGGTCACGGGAGGACATAAACTAGCGTCCTCCCGTGACCGGCGCAGCCGCGACGAATCCCGACATTACTGTAGAGATCCACCCAGCTGCATGATTGACAGCTGGCTCTGCCTATCTAGAGGCAGAGCCAGCTGTACCCGCCCCCTCCCCCGTTCAATCCTCCAGTCAGCGCTGGAGGATCGGAGCGGGGAGGGGGGGAATCCCTGCAGGGAGCCGTGAGTGCCAGTCACGAATCTCTCTGCAGGGACAGGATCGAGAAGTGAGCGAGCGGCAGTATGCGTTCACTCACTTTGCCCCCTATTGAGTCAACGTGTGACAGTTTAATTGTCACAGGTCGGCTCAAACTATGAGGTGAGTGAAAATCACTCACCTCATAGTTCTCCTTTAAACCTCTTTTGTCCAATCTCAAATTTTGGCTGTATGTCTTCTTCCTAAGACTGAACAGTTAATTACCGTTACCATATTTACTTTTCAAAAATTTATACAGAGTGAAAAAGTGTAATTTTTGTAATCGTTCCTCATAGCTGAAGCTACCTGGCTCCCCATTAATTGTGTTGCCCTTTGCTAGTTTAAGGACAACTTTCCTATGGTTTGGTGACCATTCCTGTACTGCATACTCAAGATGAGGCTGTACCAGTGTTTTGTAAAGGGGATATGAGGTATGTCGCCAGGTCCCCTCCTCTCTCCTGACACTTTCGGGCTCTTGGTTCATGACTGAGTGCCCGACTTTTTTAGAGGGGGTGAAACCAAAAAGACTGTCAGTCATGTTGGTGTCACCTCTCCAGGGGTGTCACCCAGGTGCGGGCCGCACCCCCTGCACCCCTCTTGTGATGCCCCTGCTCATGCAGCAGATTTTGGCCAATTCATCAAGAACCGGAAGAAATTCACTGCATGTATACTCTACTTTAGGCAGCCAGGGTGATCCCAGCAATATCCTTCCTGGCTGCTGCGTGACTCAGCATTAATAGCATTGGGCCACAGGAGAACGATTGTTATGCCGATTTGTGCCCTCGCCAACCCAACTTTATCTTACCTAAATGTTATGCTAATAATTTATGCAAACTATTATTTTTCCTCTACATGCCTCAAAGTATAGCGTTGAAAGTAAAGTAACACACAAATGTTCACTTTCATCTTTACTATTTTGCTATATTACATAAAAACAGATGTATGGGATATCATTTTAATTGATAGACTTGGGGTAAATATCCGGGGGTGTGCAGCCTTGTAGGCATCCCTCCTAAAATTATATGCAAATAACAGGACCAGTTAATGTTAACTTATGGTGTCTGATGTGTAGGGCCTATGTTTCCTCGCTTCAAGATTTGTGTTCTGGGGAAAAAAAATATTAAATGACTAGAGGAAATTAGAAATAAATCATGCATATATGTATTGTCTGTTTGCTAGTAAATGTTTAAAGAAATCACATTTGATGACTGTATTCAATATTTTTCTACAGGTCTCCCCACCAAATGAAAATATAATTGTTAACAATCCCTGGAGACCTTGGTATGAGAGATACCAGCCAGTCAGCTACAAGCTCTGCTCCAGGTCCGGTAGTGAGGCTCAGTTCAGAGACATGGTGACCAGATGTAACAATGTTGGGGTATAAACTTCTATTTATTACTTACGCATTCTATACTGTGTCATGTTTTTAAATGCCAGTATTAAACATTTACATATTTGCATAGTTTACAAAGACATAGCTACCAAATATATTCCTTTTTTCTGAACTCTTTTTGAGCCTTCTGTTTGAAGGAAAAACATCCTGGTACACTGACATCTAGCTAAATTAATGTGCAATCAAATATGTTTATGGATATTGGTAATAATTCTGCAGTGATTCTCAGGTTTTTTTTTTTACATAAATCGACATATTGCAAAAGAGACTTTAGAGGTTAAAAACCACTTACATAGTTTAGCCTTCATGTTGAATATGTTTATAGAAATACATAATATAACATTGTCAAATGTATGCCCATGATTACTCTATTGACACAAGGCTGTAAACAAGCCAGACATTTCCTGCTATAACTGTGTTCAGGTAACCATATGAGCAATAATGCTCAAACAAAAGACAGAAGTGCTTTTTGTTGTTTAAAAATAAAATATTGGAAAAGTGGTGCAATCATTGAAGAATCACTCTTCCTGCTCTAGAAATGTATTGATCTTTTAGATGTGTGGGTTCCCAGACATACAGGACACCAATAGATTAAATCTCATAACTGCTTTTGTGATAAAGCATGATTGAGTAGATGTTTTATTTCCTACCACTGATTACCTGCTCATCTATTGCTTTCTTTGCAGTCAAGAACCTTCACAATGCTGGAGATTAATTTGTTTTTTCTTGCAAATGCAAAAGTTGACCCTGTTTAATGGGGACCAAATAGATTAAATCCTTTTAGTCACTTAACAAGTGCCTTTTCTGTTGAAAGGACGATCATATGTTGTCCATAATAGAAGTCTTTCAAAACCCCTCTTACTTTCTTTATCTTAGCTGTGTTCCAGCTTTAGGGTCATGTGTTTGACACTTATTGATTCCCTTTGTACTTACTGTTTGTATGATTTCCCAGTTTGGGTTTTCCTAGATTGCCACAATTAGGGTTGCACAGATACCAAGTACAGTACTCAGTACAAGTATGAGTACATGTACCAATACTTTTGAGCTCCAAGACTACACTAGAGAAAAATTCAAAAATTAGGAGGCAGCTGTCATTTGTAAGGATCATACGGAGCTCCTGGGATTTGTACATCTCTGTTTTAATGTACGATTTTGTTTTTATAAATATAAATAAAGGGATGCACAGACACCAGTTTTGCGAGTACGAGTAATGGTACTTGCCGAGTACTTACAAGTACGAGTACTGATATATTTTTGTTTATTGTCATGTGACAGTTTTTCTAAAACAATACAGACTAATGATTTCAGGACAGTGGTGGAGTGCCAGAGCCAGGTCCCAGCTGCAACCCTGGTAGTTCTCATGAAAATGCCAAGTATCTGCACTGGTACTCGAAAAGTATCTGTGCAACCCTAGCCACAATCCTAAATCACACTCTTCTGGTCAAACTGACTCTAGTGTGACTTGGTAGCGTTGTTGTAAAATGCACGGGGCCAGGTATTCATTTGAATAGCTTAGTATGCTTTAAGCATCTTTATACAGGGCTGCATATACTGACCATACTGCTTTAGCGAGGCACATGTTCATGAGAATGCCATTGTTTTTCCTGTCTATGATGGGTAACGTGATTATTATCATGAGATCTAAATTAAAAATGCACTATTAGTGGCAGCAGGCTTTAGAAAGAGAGACCATATAAATATATATACCTCCAAACAGGACTGCAGGAAAACAAATGCTAGCTGAGCAACGGCATCTTCTTACTCTAATCTCCCCCTCTAAAATCTGATGTAATATTTACCCAGAAGTGCCTTAAGATTGTCGTAAAAAGCCAATATTATAAAATATAAATAAAGATTTTTAATTTTGGGGTTATTTAAATAAAGATAATCAAATGTAATATGGCTCTGTTCAGCATAATTAAAAAAAATAAGCCCAATTAACACAGTTCAGTACAATTGTGGCATGCCTTTCTTAATTCAAATACATTCATATGTAATATTGGAAAATGCTGATTTATTAAAAAAATAAGATATAGCATGATAATTATAACTGAACTTTCTTTGCCATTTAGGTATATATTTATGTTGATGCCATCATTAACCACATGTGTGGATCAGGTGGTGGTGCAGGAACACACTCTACTTGTGGAAGCTATTTCAATGCTGGAACCAAAGAATTCTCTGCAGTACCTTATTCAAACCTGGATTTCAATGATGCCAAGTGCAATACTAATAATGGTGAAATCCAGAACTATGGCGATGTTAACCAGGTACAATACTGTGTTTTCCCTCATATTGTAAAGGTTAAGTCCCATAACTATAATTTCAGCAATATGTGGTAGCTACAAATTGTTTTATAAGCATATGTAATATGAAGAAAATACAGCAGTCAGAGGGAGAATGACATAGGTTTGAATAGAGATTGTAGCAATTGTGTTGCTTGGTAATAGAACAATACACTTTTGCACCATTTTGAAATTACTAAAAAAAAAAACCTTCATATTTATAACTACTACTCTAATGCAGTCCCAGCAGTGATGTCTATTACACAGACATATTCTAAACTTTGTAGAGGCTAAAAAAAAGAATCTAACTAAAAAATTGCTTGTGTGACGATAGCCTACACATAGATTTATGTTGCCCTAGTCATGCCCTATGTGGTTAATAAATGAGCTCACTCATCTTTGATTCATGGTTTATATTTCCATGGATATTTATGACATTCTTATGACATTCTTATGACAGATTTAATGGGGTTGATTTACTAACCTTATAAACACACCACGAACATGTATACACCTCTGTAGTGTGTTCCCTCCCGGCATGATCTATGGGTGGAATCTAAACACCTTTGTAGTGTGTACACACCCAGCAGGTGTGTTGTGCAAAGCCCTGCATGAATTTGCAAGGTGATGTTGTGTAAATTAGCTCTATGTTGTGTTGCTTGCGTTGATGAATGCAGGAATGCAAATGCATGAGCTAACCATTTTTGTCTAAACTGTGAAGCAGCATTATATATGCATCATGTGCATGATTTTTCCATATATGGCATTAGTGGAAATATGCTTTTAGAGACTTTTTGGTTGATAAATACGTTTTGCTGTGTAAAAATCACACGCACCTAGTGCGTGTGTTTAGGTTAGTAAATCACCCCCAATATGTTCATTCCAACAGATAGGATAACAGTTATTTAAAATGACTTTGCATTCATGCCACTACTACAGGTCAGAAACTGCAGACTTGTGGGCCTTTTGGATTTGGCAATGGAGAAGGATTACGTACGTGGAAAGATTGCAGCCTTCCTAAACAACCTCATCAGCATTGGTGTTGCTGGCTTCAGACTGGATGCCGCCAAACACATGTGGCCTGGAGACATCGCTAACATCTTGGGCAGATTAAACAATCTGAACACTCAATGGTTCCCTGGTGGCTCCCGTCCTTTCATCTTCCAGGAGGTACACATTTTGGCAGTGGCTGTTGTTTAACTGGATAATAATATATGTCATAGAGCAACAGGATAAGCCTATTGCCAGTTTAAAATACATGATAACTGCTTTGCAGAGGGAAAAATAAAATAAGAGATTTGATAATGAATCTGTATTAAGGTGGCATTTAATCTTGCTGTGCTAGAAAGGCAGAAATGTAGGCATTCTGATATCTATCCACTGTGACATTAGGCGTAGGAACATCATTTATAATCTGTCACTGATACATATGGACACTTCAGATGCTGAATAATTTCATTTGTAGCCACTGGTATTTATATAGCTATGAATTACATACCTATAGAACCACAAATAGTAAATGTTTATCTTCATATTATCTGTTTTACTGCATAAAACTAAATGAAAATATTTCCATATGTTTTGGCATAGAATTAGATTTTCTGCCAGAACAGTTATGTTTAGCAAGTTTACCTGGGTATGCAGTGTGACATTTAATTAAACGATGTCTGAAAACAGTCTACATTTGTATCTAAATGTGGTACAATAATAGAGTGTTTGGTCTGTTAATTTCTATTTTGAAAAGAAAAAAATTCCCTGAACCCTGGCTTACGATGACAAAACTGTCAAACATGTGGAGCGAGTGGTTACATTTAAAATACTTGTAACCACATCACATTAATAATGTTTTTGTGTTTCTGATAGGTGATTGATTTGGGTGGAGAAGCTATTTCAGCTGGTGAATACTATGGAAATGGCCGTGTGACCGAGTTCAAATATGGAGCCAAGCTTGGCAATGTGATTCGCAAGTGGAACGGAGAAAAGATGTCATACCTGAAGTGAGTACAGACAGATCTCATGTGTGGAACATGAACTGCATAAAGAGATTTACTTATCACTATTTTATCCTACAGGAACTGGGGTGAAGGATGGGGTTTCATGCCTAACAACAGAGCACTGGTGTTTGTTGACAACCATGATAACCAGAGAGGACACGGTGCTGGAGGCTCTTCCATCCTTACCTTCTTTGACGCACGGTAAGGATTTACTGTAGAAAAACACAAATAAAACAAAATTAATATTCATATGCATAAACATGTTCTATTTCTAATTTTAACAGCCTGTACAAAATGGGAATTGGCTTCATGTTGGCACATCCCTATGGTGTCACACGTGTCATGTCCAGTTATCGTTGGACAAGAAACTTTGTCAATGGAAAGGTAATGAACATTTTCAGGATTACAAAAACTGAAATACCTCTATACTACACCTGACTGGTTCGTTCTACTTTCTCCAGGATGTCAACGACTGGATTGGACCCCCAAGCAACTCTGATGGATCAACTAAGGCAGTTACTATCAATGCCGACACAACCTGTGGAAATAATTGGGTCTGTGAGCACAGATGGCGTCAGATTAAGTAAATAAAAATAAAATTTTTAGCTATATTTGACTCATTCTTCATAACATTTAGATTATGTGCAGATCAGAGCTTTGCTGGCATTATAGATAAAAATGTTTTGTTTAACCACTTCAGGATTCTGGATGTATTTCCTAATCATATGTACTGCCTGAAGAGGTTAAAATGCTCACGACCAATGTTCAACACATATTGGATAACCACGCATGCCAGTGTGAGAGAAATAATTCTAGGCTCCTCATTTAGAGTTAAATCTAAACTCATGAGCTCTAAAACTAATTAAAGTGCCATCCATTGATCATTTTGTGTACAACAATTTTTCAACATTTTGCGGGCACATGCAGTTTTGAGTTTTGATATATTTGATATCTATTATCTCCACACAACCTCATTTTTTATTGTGCATATATAAAACTTGGGGATTATATTGTGTTTGTCTGCACTGCTCTAAAATTATTTTAGTGTATTTTTTATTGAAAGTATACATTTGATAAACAGCGCAAATACTGTGCAACATAAAAAATGGTAACTTCCATCTTTTTATTTCACAGGACCTCTACATGCGGAAATTATATAATGTTTTAGGGTTTTAAATACATTTCTAGCCAAAAATGCAAATATTAACATGTTTGCAAAAAATTAAGAAAAAAAAAAAGCTCCGTGACGAAGTGGTTAAGAAGGAAAATTAGGTTGTTTTTTTTAAAGCAACTTCATTTCAGTTATACATTTGCTAGTGGAAGTTATGAAATTAAATTTTCCATCTGACAACTCAATGTGATATATGTATGTTCTTCTCAGCAAATGTATTCATGAACTATCTTTCTGTGCACCTTTTCAGCATTTTCTTCCTTTGGCTTTCAGGAACATGGTAATATTCCGTAACACAGTTGATGGCCAAGCCTTCGCTAACTGGTGGGACAATGGAGGAAATCAAATTGCTTTTGGCCGTGGAAACAGAGGATTCATTATTTTTAATAATGAGACATGGTAAGTGATTCACATTTTAGCTAATATTAGCTGTGTTCTATCTAGTTGTTTTGTAGCGGTAAACAAAATAACTTGAATTACTTTAGTACCAAACATACAGGTTAAAGAATACAGATTTCTTAACAGATTTAGATATCCAATATCATATTATGTCTCATAACATATCTAGACTTTTTTAAACATTTTTGGACAACGTGAGGAAGGGTTAGAACCACTGTTAGTGAGATAGAGATTGTACTAACAGCCTCCATTTCCCATAGCCTTAAGTTCAGTTTAATGTTACAGCAGTTGCACACAGTGTGTGCAGGGTGACTAAATTTGACTGTTCAGTCCAACATGCAACAGAGTTCAATCTAACACCCTTGGTAATATAACAGGTGCCTATGCCAGCATAAAGCACTGGAGTGGGAAAGCAAAGGACACATTACAGCAGAGTATATTCAAAAGCATTTCAAATCAGTTAAAAATCATAACATGCAGGGGATCAGGATTGTAAAGAGAACAAATAGTGTGAGACTTTTTTAGTCGGTTCAATATACAGCAAGAAGTTAAATGTTATAACTATTATGTACTCAGGAGCAGTCTAGTTGGATCTAATTGAGAGATCTCTGCATTCTCTGCAATTTAATCTATTTTAGATTGTAGAGATTCAATAATAGAAGCTGGTGAGAACATGTAAAATCCTAAGGTAGCAAGGAACAGAGCAAGGAGCTATGACAGCAATATCTCATTGTATTTAATAGGGATCTGCGCTCTTGGAAAAAACTAAAAATAATTAACCGCAAAGCTGCTATGAAAAAAAGAACCTTAAAATCTATAGGGAATGACACAGCGCCAAGGGTGAGCAAGTGAATTCATCCTCATGAATGAATAAAATAAATATAAATGAAAACTATTAACAAGTGTAAATATTGATGTGATAATACTATAACTCTCCAAAATAATCACCCCCAAATTCTCAGAGAATAAAAATATTCAATCTCAGTAGTAAATCTTATACAAAAAAACGGAAACAATCAATTCAAGCAAGTGAATGAATCAACCACAGTGTAACAATCCATGGACTAAGTGTTAAATATGAGGTGATAGTCTGAAACAGTCTCAAATAGAAAGTTATATCAAATGTCAGTAGCTCACCAGCACAATTCAATCAGTTCTCCTGCCAATACAGACGGCTCCTTCTGTTCGGGCTGTACCGGCAGGAGAGCGGATTGAATTGTGCGGGTGAGATCGAGGACCAGAGGATTCATTTATTCACAGGGGCTTTATGTACTCACTATATCTGGTGAGTACCCACTGTTTGGGGGATTGTCGGGTATAAAGGAGAAGAACACAGAGAAGTTTATCTCACTACTGATGTGTACATCATTGAATTTATTTTTTCACTGACATTTGATATAACTTTCTATTTGAGACTGTTTCAGAGTATCACCTCATATTTAACACTTAGTTCATGGATTGTTACACTGTGGTTGATTCATTCACTTGTTTCTCATTTTGTCTCTCATAGTTGAGGTCTACCTATGATGCCAATTACAGGTCTCTCTCATCGTTTTAAGTGGGAGAACTTGCACAATTGGTGGCTGACTAAATACTTTTTTGCCCCACTGTATGTCTTGGATTGATTGTTTCCGTTTTTTTGTTTCCGTTTTTTTGTATAAGATTTACTACTGAGTGTAACGTCAGTACATCCCCCCACACATAAACCTGGTAGAATGGTTCATTGTAACCCCAAGAAGTCCGAGGGGGGTCTCCATAGTTCTGGGTCCATAGTCAGTTGGAAGGAGGCTAGCCCCCAGGCTCCTCCAACAGCACCAGTGACGGTTCAGTCCGTCACACTGAGATTGAATGGTTTTATTCACTGAGAATTTTGGTGTGATTGGTTTATCACTCATTATTCATGTAAGAGTTATAGTATTATCACATCAATATTTACACTTGTTAATAGTTTTCATTTATATTAATTTTATTCATTCTTTATTTATTCATTAATGAGGATTAATTCACTTGCTCACCCTTAGCGCTGTGTTATTCCCTATAGCAATATCTCATTGCTGAAGCAGCAAAGAGATAAAAGAACCCTGTATGTGACAATAGATCAGAGCAACCTATACATTATTATCATTTTAATTGTTGCCTTATTCTTGTAGGAACATGGATGTCACTCTGAACACTGGACTTCCTGCCGGCACATACTGTGATGTTATCTCTGGACAGAAAGAAGGCACCCGCTGTACTGGTGCACAGGTCACTGTGAGCGGCACTGGCTCAGCCCGCTTCACAATTAGCGGTTCAGCAGAAGACCCATTTGTTGCCATTCATGTGAACGCCAAGTTGTAATTGTAACCCTGCCTAGCACCAATAAAGATATTCAAACAGTGACATCTCTGATGTTTCTTGTTCTTGGAGCATGATTTTCTGGTTAGATAACAGCAATTAGATGTCTACAAACAATACATACTGTTATATCTAAGATTCTCAGGTAGAGAATTTTTTGATGTAATCACTTTAGTGGGAATAAGTGTTAGAATGTGTGTTAAAGATCAACTCCAATAAATGCCATATACAACGTTTGTCAAGTTGAGTTTAGATTTCCCCTGACCTATTTTATTTTCTGTGACACCAGAACAAGAATTAAGGAGAATAAGGGTCAGTGGGGACAGCAAGGAACAAGCAACCATACCAATCTAAGGACCTGTAACATAGTGTCGACAGGCATTGGAGTTCTGTCAATAGCAACAGTTTGACATTGGTTTGAGATGCTTCTGAGATCATTCACATTTTATTGACAGGTGCAGCATAGCATTCAATACTTGGAGTTTATTATCATTCCTTACTCTGTCTTAGAATTTTACAGAAATCTTAAATTCAATAGCATTGAATGTGTTCATAAAAAAATGAGATTGTATGAAACAGTGATTGAATAACTTTGAAAATGTATAATCAGCTGTAAGACAATTGTAGAACTAGCTACATACACTGTAATGTTTTTAGTCACATTTTCTATTTTTAAAGTGATTTTACCCTGAATATTGTATGCTGCATTTTAACCAAATCATTTCTTTTTAGATTCTTGAATGTGACAAGGCTGCCTCCTCATTACCATTCTGCTGACAATGTCATATTGCCCAGAGGCCAATATATACCCCCTACACTGCCGGCTAACTGCCATCCCTAAAGTGCAGCATTTCCTAAATTGTTGGATGCCTGTCTCTTCATTACTGTTCTGCTGATAATGCACCGACCATACATATAGAAGTGATAAGGTAGCCACTGTAATCAATTCTATATTAAATCTGAATATCTGAAGATAACTTATTTAATAGCCAGGATTTATGTGACAGTTAAAAGGTTAGACTAAAGCCCTTGAACCACTAAAGCCCCTAAAATAATGACCCAACCAATAATGTCTTAAAGATCACTAAACTAAAACCACTGATCCTGAAATCTCCTCTTAAAACCTCACAAACATAAGCCAAAATTCAAAGCCCCATCTCTCAAACTAAAACCTCATCTTAAAGCCCCTTACCCTAAAGCCTTCAATCCTTAAAGCCTTATTATCTAAAGCCCCCAAATCTAAACCCCCTAAACTAAAGCCCCTAACCCTTTACCCACAAAATGTAACTTTCTAAATGTAATCCCAACCTTTTATATCTTACCCCTAACAGCATAACATACATTAAAGTGTTATGTCTGGCCAAAATAAAATAACATTTGCTGCACTTTTCTGCAACACGTGCACATGTCCCAATGTTTCCTTCTTCAAAGGTCCTGCAAGTACAGAAAAATACCTGCTGATCTGTCAGAAATGCACAAAGTGCCTATGTCCTGTTGGGGGTTTACAACACACTGCATTTTTGTGGACTGAGTTCATAGAAGCCAACTGTCTTGGGTTTGCCAGGACAGTGCTGCATCTAGGCCCTCTGTCTCACTGATGCTATATCCTGATCCGTGTCCCAGGATCTCCCTATAAGCAGAGCACACATCAGGCAGCAGTGCCTTACAGGGACAGACATAACATTTCTCTCAGATCTCTAAGTACAGTCAGGGTATGACATACACTGATTGTACATGGAACTTCCAAGGATTGGTTATGTTTGGCCTTTGAGGCACTGCTACATGCTCTGCTCTTGAACTCTACTGCCCTTGTCCATTGTTGCATGGTGAGGGGGAGAAAACTGGAGGAGACTGGATACAACCCTGCTCTTCCCTACATGTCAATCTCCATTAGGAAGGAACAAAGGTGAAAGATTTGTATAGCAATTCCCAGGATGTGTGCTGAGAGGCTGACAATCCACAGGGATCCTTAGCAGCTGGTGAAAGGAAGGTTCAGGATATTCCAAAAGACCAGTGCAGGCTCGAGCATGTGCATATATTATGGCATACGGTCCTGTGGTCATGTTAACTGGCAGATGCGCATTAGCGTGCAGACTCACACTAGCATGCAGACTCACACTAGCATGCAGACATTAAAGTTCAATCATGTATGCTTATTAGCATGCAAACTCAGCACAAAATGGCCGATATAACCGAGCATGTGACATGGACAGATTGCTGAGTGGACTTCAGCTAGTTTCTGATTACCTGTGTAGGAAAGTAGAATTTTTGCAAAAATTCCTTTTTGTAAACTCTATAGTTAGCAGTGGACTGTGTCCAGACTAATGGTACATCAACAGTAGTGTTTCTCTAAAAGGTGTATTTTCTCTGCCACATGCTGTTACAGCCTGCTCCAGCAGGGTGTGCTAGAGAGATATATAACTCTCTGTTATAGATACAGTGTCTGATAGTCTGGCCAATCAGTGGGACTGGGGAACCTGCTGAGGCATGCTGGGAGAACTAGTAAATATCAGAGCCACTTCCTGTTCTGGGTCTTCCCTCCTGGGGTTTTGCCCTGAGAGGATGTCAGGTTAAACAGTCTCATCTAGGCACAAGGATCTCCCCTCCTGGGAGGAACCCCTGTAGGTGATTGTTCTGCCTCCCAGCACTAGTCTAAGCATTTAAAGTGTGATTTCTATCTTACAGTTGTGGCGATATGGCAATAACTTCCAATCTCAGTAGTGTTGGCAGACAATAACTCAATCCAGATGACACCTTGAAGATCGTTAAAAAGTTTAATCCAACCTGTGCAGATCTTTACAACAGTGAAAAATGGTTAGGCCAAAAGATCATAATGTGATCCATTTAACAAAGGACATGTGGATGAGATACTGACAAGAAAATAATGAAGAAGGGAGCTAGCTACACAAAGGAAAAACTGAACTATGGAGATGGGTAGAGATAAATACCAGAGACAGATAAAACAAATAAACGAACTAGCACCTGTGGGGATACCTGTCACCCCGGACGAGTTAATTCTTCTGGTTACTCGGCTGGATCATCGTTTCGGGGAAAGACTGAGTACTAATCCATCACCGCTTCAATGCTCAGACAACGCAGGGGACCCGGTTACTGCAGATTCTCCTTCTACCACTGCTACGTATGTCACGTACTGCAGGGCAGAGCCCCTTGCGACAGGTCTGGATAACAGTAGCAGGAAGCAGGTGAGATAACCAGTCCAAATACAAAGTCCAAAGGGGTGAGACAAGCCGTAATAATGCAGTTCCGTGTTCAGGGCAGGCAGCGCAGAATCAGTAGTCCAGAAAACAGTCCATGGGTCAGGTAGCCAGGAGTCCAAAAATGGGGGTAGGAATGTAGGAACAGGGGACGAAGATGCAGGAACAAACGCTGGGTCTCTGTGAGCAGGGCTTCAGAATAACCTAGCACTGAGCTAGTAGTGTTGTGAGATTTTAAAGCCCAGGGCTGGAGGCAATGCCCCTGTTGCTGTGGAAACAGAGGTGTAGTTAGGGCAGTGCTCAGTGTATTGTTGAAGACTTGTGTTCCCTGGGAGAAAGTGAGTTTTTGCATGTTCTCAGTTGCTGTGCATGCTAGATCTCTATGGGGGCTTATAGGCGTCACACCAGGATTCCCCGCATGTGACACCACCAAGGGAGACGGCCCTGACACCGTGACTAGTGCAGCTCCTGAAATGCATGCACTGCGATGCACAGAACCATGCTTCCGAGGCACAGCCACAGCAGAGAAAGGCTGGGAATGTGTCTGTGGTCTCAGGAGATCCGGAGAGCGGTGTCTCCGCACACTGCGGCTGCCAGTTGAGGGACAAAGTGAGCACTGCAGAGGTGAGTGACGCATCTGTGCACCATGACCAAAGAGGCCAAATATGCATTCCCCTTATTGTGAAACAATTGTATATAACCCATAAACTTCCAAATAGACAATAAAACAACCCAAAACACACCTATGTGTGTATACCACCGTATATCAAGTGGACACATAAAATAAAATAAGTATGGTGCAAAAAATATTAAACAATGTGAGATAATGTGTGAATCATTAATATTTGAGAATATGCAAATCAATCAATATAAATCATCAATCAATGTGAATAATGTGTACATAAATTAATATTGAGGATAATCAAAATACCTATATAAATATTAAATAACTAAAGTCCATATAAGATATATATAAAAAGTACAAAACGTCATCCAATCCTCACAGAACAAAGATAACTCGTGATCAGTTCAAATGGTGATGAAAAAATTATTTATGTGTAATCATATAATCCCACTCCGAAGAAAAAACAATGCTCCCCACTCACCAGAATCAAATAGTCAAATTGCAGTGATCACAGGACACTACTTTCCCCAACAAAGTAATGGCTTCCAAGAGACCCTCTTTCTCTTTTCTCCACACGTGCACTCAATGCCTCACACTGATTGAAAGAAACAGTGTATCCTCTCCCCCCGCAAACTCTTTCTTTCCCCACTCGACACCTTGAATGAAATCGGTAAACGGTCTCCTCCTCACTTCTCATGCAAATGGATCGTAGCCGGGATTTTAGCTCACTGATAAAGAAACAAATATACCGCACATAGCATAAAATCTTTAAAAATGTATTTCGCCCAAAAAACAATAAAAACTCACATCAATGAAAGGTGGACAGAACATGTAACCCACGAAGGGGTATATTTCACAATGTTCAGCAGGCGATAATGGTCCTAACGCAGCTCCACAATGGAATGAACAGGATAGCAGCAACGTACACGCTCGTCCCCGACGCGTTTCGTCCTCATGGACATTTTCAAGGGTGGCGTTCACATTGCAGCTATCCATCCTATATACCCTTATCAATAAAATATTCAAATATACCCCCCAGATGCAAATTAGTATCCCCAAAGCAATATATACATATATTGTAAAAACAAACTGTAAAAACATATTATAAAATTATAAAAACAATATAATAAGACCTAGCAAGAACAGAAGTAACATTTTATATCCAACCCATCTTATTTCGCTTCATAGCATAAATAATTAGCTGTTGTTAATGAAACAATTAGGGCTAGCTCTACATTCAGCCTCTTTGGTTTAAGCATGTCCAGCAGGAAAATCCACTTAGTTTCGTCCAATACACAGGTCACAAAGGATGTATGGCAAGAAACAAATTATTTTATTTCAAACTTCCTTTTATTATAAAGGGATTCAAAATGTGTTTGTTTATTCCCCTCTGTTTTTTAGTCACCCTACATCCTACACTATTTTTACAAGGATGAAAGCCCTTAGTACCAAAATAATGTTTTACCTTAGGGGGTGGGTCTATAACATTATGTACCAGTGTGTCTCAAAGGGACGGAGCTCTCCTATAAATCACTTGTGGCTTTTTGGGGATCCGGGGTCCTAAGATTTTATCTAATTTCAAAATATCCCAATGTTTACTAATCATTTTCTCTACTTCTTTATATTGGACACTGTAATCTGTTATAAATGCTAATGGAAATTCTTCCGATCAATTCTTGTCCTATACCAAAAAATATTTTCTCTTTTTAACCGTCCTACCCCATCCTTAATCTTATTAATTTTATGGAGACTATATCCCTTATCTTTGAACCTCTCTTCCAATATCTCTGCCTGCATCACGTAATCCCTCTCCATGGTACAGTTCCGTCTGACCCTAACGAATTGACCTTTTGGGATATTCTCCACCCTTTTAGGGTGGTGACAACTACCTATGGGGATGTAGCCATTTCTATCTGTTGGTTTAAAATACGTATTAGTGCAAATTTTTCCATCACATTTGAATATATTCAAATTGAGGAAATTAACCATATCCTTGTTTATACAATTGGTAAATTTTAGGCCCAAGGGTGGGTGGGGTATTCGTCACTGAGCTTGTTCCTAGAGGAGATAGATAATGAGATAGAACGCCCCTTTTATTCTGTTAAACTATAAATTGTGAGTGCAAGAGCAATTTAGCAGAGTTCTCTTGTATCTTTCCAATATTGACAATAAAGTCACCATTCATAAAAGAACTCAAAGTCTCGTCCTGTGTTGAAAACGACAGTAGCTTATACATTTTAAATGAGATGGTATCTAGTTCCCACACACGTAGCTAGCTTAAATCCAAACCACTCTAATAGATGATTCCGGGGGTTGTGATGTGGCTGTAGATATATTGCACATATGGTGGGCATGCCAATTTGCTACTACCTTCTGGACCAACGTTTATAAATGCTTATTAACTATGTTACTTTTGCATATGACCGTAGCCGGATTGACTAAGTCAGTGTTATTTAACCGTTCATGTCTTTTTGGCAGCTAAATTGACCCTTGCTAGAAATTGGAAGAAACAGTTCATTCTATTTACAGAACTTACCCATAGAATGGATAGCATTATGCTAAATGAATGCTTAACAATTTTGGAATGCAGGATTCAAGTTTTGAGAGCAAGCAGGCACTTTGGTCCCACTTGCACATCTTTGGCACAGTTACATGCATGTAAAAGCTCTGCGTCATTATAGTCCATGGCACGGTTTACTTTCTCAGTATGTCCTACTTTTAGTTTTAATGGCAAACATCTCTATGTGCAAGTTGCATGTAGGTTTAGATACATTTAACTGCACTAAAAACTCATAAGCGGAGTCCTTAACAAGGAACTCCAGGAATTAAAGTTAACCCTTGTTGTCCCCCACGCTGCAAGAGTTAACTGCTCGTGTTTCTCTAGGGAAACAAATGAAGAAAAAAATATATTTATATATACTGTATATACACTCACCCGATCCTCTATCTCACCTAGAGGAAAATGAGCAGCTAACCCTTGCAGTGCTGCATAGCTGGAGTTCTTCTTTAAAGCATTTCTAAATCCAAAAACAGAAATGTAATATTGAAGCTTGACAGTGCTTGGATGAGGTGGCTGCATTTTTTCCCCAGCTTTTTTCTCTTTATTTTAAACCGGTGCTTCTATCAGTAACACACTTCTAATTTCTATTCAAAGGTGAGAACACTCAGTTTCTATATCACGACTATAGGACTATGGCACTGCACCCTTTTCGGGCAGCAGAGAAAGTTATCAGCTCACAAGATTTCTGCAAGATTTTGAAATTATCAAAGAGATAACAAAGCACATTTATTGTTATAATAAACAGACCAAAAGGGACCAAGTAAGACAAGATCAAGGAAATTCAGCACCAACACACATGCATTGCAGCCCACCACAATTCATGGTAATGCACTACTTTGTGTTTGGGGGCACGGCAATTCCAGAAATAGTGCATGTCTGTTTTTTGGACATTTGGTGTGTTGTTAGTCCATTTATTTGAATGGGCTTCCTTAATGTAATGCATGTTAATGTACAAAAAAGTGAGTTAATGCACATGCATTAATGCAACACACCTGGACACCAAGGGCTGAATGGGTCGTCAAGGTTCTATACACTTATATAATGCCAGTGATCCTATTTGAAAGGAACCCCTTCATGCCCCTTCATGTTGTGTAGAATAGGAAAAGAGTGCAGTTCCATAGGCCTATGTTGTTTCTGTTGTCCTGATATAGTAGTGGAAGTGAGTGTTCTAACCCTTGATTAGAAGTGTGATACTGACAGAAGCACCAGGTAAAAATAAAGGGAACATAGCAAAAAAAACCATTTAGAATTAATAAAGAAGGGACACTTTGCTCTATAATAAAGTAATACAAAGCTGTTAACAATTGAACTATAGACATTATTTTCTTAGTACCTTGTCTAGACACATCAACATTTTCAGTAGTTAATCTGGATTTCTTGGGAAACAAATGTATAATTGTACTACTATCTGCTGCATAAACGTTTGTGAAACTCTGCTTTATAGCACCAGTGTGGAAGATGGTTGTGACTAAATGCACACACACAAGCATTCAGGAACACGCCTAAATTCAGAATGTAAAAGACAAGTGGGAGCACGCTTAGCACTGTGAGATGGACAGGGTTAAATTCTGGGTGTTTACTGTCACGCCTCGTACAGAGCTGTATAAATAATGATGATAGCACATAACAATACTGTATAATAGCCCAGTGTATGACGAGGATGCTGCTGGGGTTTGTGGTGGTTGGAGTGTTGGCTGGAATTTGTGCTGCTCAGTTTAATCCTAATGTGCTGTGTGATAGGACAAGTATTGTCCACTTGTTTGAGTGGCGGTGGGAGGACATTGCCGCAGAATGTGAGCAGTACCTAGGACCTAATGGATTCGGGGGTGTTCAGGTAAATGGAGGTTCATTGACTGATTAGCTGAACTGGTAATGCATGTGTCTGTTTCTCGGGACTAATAGTGCTGATTAGGTTTTGTTGTGGTTTAGGGTATGGCAAGATGAAGAAAGTTGCAATGTAAATAAAATATGCTAAAACTTGACATGATTAGGGTATGCGTGCAGCATTAGAAGCTTTATGACCTTCTTGAGAAAGCCATTGGAACATCAGTTTAGCAGCTTGGATACTTAGAGCCCATTCACACCTTTCTGCGTATGACATATTGTGTTAACACTTTGAATGGGCATTTAACAAATTTCACTGCAATACACTGATATATATATATTAATCTCTTCCTGCAGAGAAGATGGCAACAATACTCACTTGATGCCTCTTGCACATGGCCAGCAAGTTTGCTGTTTGCAATGAGAGTTTGCACATTTGTGTTAGAGAATCCTCTTCAGCTGTCAGACAACATGTTTCCAGTAAAAGGATTATCCCCCTTATCAGTGTGGATATTGGGTAGAAATATCATATTAAAGTTTTTTTAAACCATTTATAAAAGCGCAACAATTGTTACATAAGTATAACAAACATTAGGTACAAATGTAACACATGAGCCTTAATAAAGAACAATTCAACACCATATCAGTGCATCAATATAAAAGGTTATGGCAGTATGTTTCATCTGTCTGCTCCCCCATCAAAGGCTAAACTTTAAATACGTTTCCATACTATGTCTCTGTATGAGACTCAAGAGAAGTAAGAAAAAGAAAAACGATGAAAGAGGTCAGAAGAAAGAGAAGAGCATAAAGATAAAAAGTCTGGGTCTCACCAAGCGCCATCTCTAACCTGGGCATTGAGGAATCAAGCGGATAGGGTCACTCAGCTCACCCACCGCTAGTGCCGTTCTCCCTAAGCTGGTGTGCCTTTAAAGATAATGGAAGCTGTTTGGCTCCCTCACAAGTAAGAATTTAGCTTGTTTATCTTCTAGAAGACTTGTTAAGCATTCATTTAGCATAATGTTATCCATTCTATCGGTAAATTCCGTAAATGGAATAAACGATTTCTTCCCATTTCTAGCAAGGGTCAATTTAGCTGCCAAAAAGACACGGTGGGTTAAATAACACTGTGACTTAGTCAATCTGGCTACGGTCATATGCAACAGTAACATAGTTCATTATAATTTATAAACTTTGGTTCAGACGGCAGTAGCAAATGGTCATGCCCATCTAATGTGCAACATATCTCCAGGCATATCACAACCCTGGAAAAATCTATCAGAGTGGTTGGGATTTAAGCTAGCTATATGTGTGGGAACTAGATACTATCTCCTTATAAACTTATAAGCTACATCTGCATTTGTAACATTAAGTGAACATTTAGCAATATTTTCTCAGATTGGCTTCCAATCCCCTTCTGTCCAAGTCTGCAATAAATCTCCCATTTGAAACATAATAGTGCATTTTATGACAGAATAATTTTATTCTGTATATACATCAATCTGTATATAGCCTCTGGTTAAGCTTTTTTTTTTTTTTTTTTTTTTAATGATATTCTTATTTATTCATAGTTAATTCTTAGATATTCTTATTCGTCTCATATTGCTTTAATATCGCATTGTGTTACATTTAAAACAATTACTAGAACAGAAAATAAACACATGATGTGGTTTTGTAGCCACCAATCTACATTTAGCATAGCATTAGTGATTTTGTCCACTTTTCTTTTTGCTCTAGGTCAGAGGTCAGACCTAGGTCAGAGGTGTCCAACTAGTCACCTGTAGGACCTTCTTTTGAAGCCTGTGAGATCCTAACTACATGGTTGCTAATAATCTCTGATCCTGCTGGACAGTGCCAAGTTTTTGATCACTGTCCTGCACATGTTTGCATCTCGTGGGCTGTCCTGCAGGACACAATGCAGAATGGCTATGGGATGCCGAGTTCTGGAAGTGAGTCACATGGTCCTCCATACTCAAAAAGTACCAGGTATTTTCTGGTACTCACTAAATGCAGTGATAGGATCATGGGAAAATGTGCTGCTAGTGGATGAAATGTTAAAGCAAACCTTTTGCTTTACCCCGCCTAGGCAGATTTGCTTTAACAGCCTAGCACCAAAGAAGCTGAGCTACCTATAGAGTTGAGGTGCTGGTTGGAAGACTTAAATATTGACTAGAATATTGCACACATGTTGGTAGAAAAATGATGGCTCAAACAGGCAAGTTGTATTCACAAATAGGCTAGCAATTGCAACCTACATCTTTCCTTTTAATGACAGAAGTGGGTCTACCTCTGATGAGCTATAAGGGTAACACAAAAGCATTAGTAACCAATACAAATTACTTTTATTGGGTCCTGATTTTAATGCTATCTGTATTTTTTGTTTTACTTGCCTATTTCAGATTTCTCCTCCTAATGAGAACGTAATTGTCAAAAACCCTGACAGACCATGGTGGGAAAGATACCAACCAGTCAGCTACAAGATCTGTACTCGCTCTGGAGATGAGCAGCAATTTATAGACATGGTCACCAGATGCAACAATGTGGGGGTATGAACCTATTCATATTTTTACTTTTAAATATAAAAAAGTGGTATTTTTAACGGGGAGGCGTTGTGGGAGTCAGACAACCAGACACAAGTTCAGCTTTAGGTACATGCTGCAGGGTCATTTCATGTTTCAGCTTCTGATCTTCTTGGGGCTTTTGCTAGCGGATACAAATCTTGTACTTCTATTTTAATATTTTAGCACTATTGGAAATCTTGAGAGCAAATGACAGTGCATTCCAACTTTTCTAAGACATGCATTATTTAAATGTATTTATTTATTTTTATAGGTTCATATCTATGCTGACGCTGTTATAAACCATATGTGTAAAGCTGGAGTTGGGAAAGGAAATTTATCAACTTGTGGCAGTTCATATGATACAATTAAAAGGGAATTCCCAGCTGTACCTTACAGCAGTACGGATTTTAATAATAACAAATGTAAAACTGAGAGTGGTGGCATTGAAAACTATGGGGATGCGAATCAGGTAAAGTACAGTTTTACTTAAGCTTCTTTGAGTCAACATTAAGGATACAATGAGAATTACTTTGGGTTTTCTCAATAGAGGATGTGTTGCTGGCATGTTCTCAACATGAGAAGTTGGTGGGTAATTGAACCATAAGCTCAATCAAATAACCATAAGATTTCTGATGCTCTGTTCACACCGATGCAGTCAGAAGTATTGCTTGCCCTATTTTAGCTGCATTGGATCACAATGGAATGCATCAAAAACACATGCAAACACACTTCAATGCACCTGAAATCCCATTTTAAGCCACAAAAAGCTTAAATCGCGGCAAAACGCATCAGACTGCAGATGCACGCAGTTCTGGTGTGAACTAGCCCTAACTGAGATATTATGTAACTCCCTCTCCTGTATCTGACAGCCTGCAGGTGGAAACATTTATTTACAACTGAATTGGCCAGGTTCACACCAGATCTGGAGCACGGTGCATTGCGTTTTGCAGCATTTGTACTGTGTTTTTACCGTAATTTTGCTGCATTCCAGATCTTTTTTCAGCTTAATCGGGCTTTCAGGTGCGTTCCAGTGCATTTGCATGCATTTTTTATGGGTTTCCATGCATTCCAGACCAGAGAAAATGAGACAAGTAGTATTTTGTTTTTGTCTGGATCGGAACGGACTGCGCTGGAGTGAAGAGAGACCAGAAATACCATAGGGATACATTGGGATGCTTTTTTTGGGTCCGGGAACAAACTGTTCTGGTCTAGACATGATCTGGACATGGTGTGAACAAGCCCTAAAATCTTGTATCTTCTCATCAGAATATAAGAAACCTTTTTTTTACTTACTGCTTTCAAAACAAAAAGGATTTTCTGTTTATGTGAAATACTAAATATTTTAATGAAACTGTAATATATAAATATAACAGCTGCTGTTGCTGACATGTTTCATGGTGGAGCTGATTCTGACTTCACTACCTGTAGCCATTTCTGAATACAATGGCTACATTCTTTAAAGTTTTGAAAAACTTGCAATTATCACAAACTTCAACCACATTGGTGAACAATCTCTGGTGTGTCTCTTACACTAGTCAGTATTAATGTGTGGGGGTTTAGTGCAAACCCAGTTCGCCAGAGTCTGTTCTGCTTCCCCAGGCTAAACATTGAATTTGTGAACTCTTTTAACTTACAGTTGTGGCAAGATGGCAGTAGTGTTGGCTGATAGTGACTCAATCCAGATGACACATTGAAGATCATTGAGAAATGTATCCAAACTGTGCATATCTTTACAATAGAGAACATTGGATAGATCAAAAGATCATAATGTGATACACTTAACAAAGGATATGTGAATGAGATTGCTGACTAGAAGATAATGAACATTATCTTCTAGCAATCTACACAGAGGAAAACTGAACTATGGAGAGTAGTGGAGACAATTACCAGAGGCAGATGAAGCAAACATTTAAAGTTATATCACAAAGCATGTGTAACATGACACCTCCCTTCTGGCTCAATCATTTGAGGACAAGATCCTCACCACTCTACAGCTACACATCACAAAGGGGCTAGGAATGGCCCTGCAACAACTGATTGGGCCAGCAGGGGTGTCCCAGTTACGCATGGGCTCAGGTGAATTGAGTTTGCACCATAAGAAATATTAGAAACCACTGGCACTCTAAAAATTCCTTACTTTATCAGGGTTATTCACAAAAGGGTGAAGAGTCTGGAGAAGGCATGAGAAGGGAACAATCTAGGACAACATAGCTGAACTGGAAAATTATCTGAATTGGAGAATTTTTCCAAATCAGCTGTTTTGGCCTAGATTGTTCACTTCTCCTGCCTTCTCCAAACTCTTCACCCTTTAATGAATAACCCTGTAAATCTTCTTTATTGATATGATCAGGGTTTATTGATTATGTCAATAAAGTTTTGACACAATGAATTTTTGGACTGCCAGTGGTTTCTACTGTTTTTAATGGATTGACAGACGGCGCAATCCGCTTCCACTGCTGCACCCACCTATAACCATTGGGTTTTGATTCCGGTTAAGAGTGCGATGGGATATAGGCATATTTGGGTTTACACCAGGCCCCCCTTAGTAGTCAGCACATCCTTACTAGTCAGTCATCCAATAAACAGGTGACAGACACAATATTTCTCTTTAACAGTTTGTTTGCACCAGCAAATTATTCTCACCTGGAGGTTGGTGGCATGAGAAAAGCACAGTTGACTGCATGTTTGTTGTTTGTACCCAAGTCAAATGTAACTTTTTTTGCAATTTTACTACACGGTGCTATTTCAATTTACTTAATGATTTTAAGACTGTAAACTATAATAAAAAAAAAGCTTGTTGCAAGCGAGTTTGAACACCTTGTCAGTCAATACTTACTATCATCCCCTTTTGCAGGAATGCCAGCCTCCATCCTCAATCTTTTGTTTCTAGAAGTAGTTCATAATTGATTTTGAGGTGTCTTTGCTCATTTTTCCTGTTACAATATCCAGCCACTCTTACCTTGAGCTTTCACTTTTTGTGGAGCATTACCAGAATTCATTATTTAAATGTTTCTTGTGCCAATGTTTACCACACAACCTAGAAGCTTTAGCACCATGCTTAACAGATGGCATATTTAGTTTTTATGGTACATTGATGCAATCTAATGATTTGGTACAATATGCAGTTGCTATAGGATTTTAGTATAATATTTGAAGTAACTGAGTTGAATAGTAATATGATAAAAAAGTGAAAGTCAATTCTGCTTTATTTTAGATCTTGATGAATAACTTACAACTTGTACATTTAAGCCTCCTACTGTTCATTTAATTTGACATTGTATGGTGTGTGTGTGTGTGTGTGTGTGTGTGTAAATAAAGTGTTTGGGTTTTTTCTAATAAAATGTATTTTACAGCATAGTAATCACAATAACCCTAAATCTCTCTTTGCAATCTTGCATACACAAAGGTGAGAGACTGTCAGCTGGATACTCTCCTGGACCTAGCACTGGACAAAGAAAATGTTCGGTCAAAGATTGCGGCTTATTTGAATCGTCTTATTGACATTGGAGTAGCTGGCTTCAGGGTGGATGCAGCTAAGCATATGCGGCCTGGAGATATTCTGGCAGTTACCAGGATACTGAACAACTTGAACACTAGATGGTTCCCCAATGGCACACAGCCTTTTATCTACCAGGAAGTAAGTTTAGCAGAAACACTCCAGTGCCTACCAATTGCAAATGTATGCATTATTGATAAAACACACATATTAAAAATAGTTGCAACACATGCTGTTAAGCACTTTAAAAGAAATTCCAAGTTCCTGGCATTTGTTCATCTCTTGTGTAGTGCTTAATTTAGTACTAGTATCAATGTGTTAGTAAATAGTTCTTGTTCTGTGAATGTAAGGGGTTAGTAGGTCTGCTTGAATACAATGAATGATTAGATCAGGTTGTACATTTTTTAATGCTTTTGTGTATATCACTGATCATTTTGGATTTGCTAAATTGACTGTAGTGCTACATCTCATAGATATTTAAAGCACCACTTCTGTTTAAGTTGAATTCAAGGCAAATGGCTAAGTACGCAGATGAAATGCACAAGAGAGCATTTCTTTCCCTTGCAAAATATTTGTATTTCTGTTTTTATCCAGTTCTGAGCATTACACAGCCTTGCCCTAAAGCACTGCATGGAAGATGATGCCACTTTCTCAGTTATAGACTATTCAGAGGATACAGTGGTGTCCTCTCCACCACCAGCCTGCTAATTGGACGGTAAAGGAGTAGCAGGGGATTGAGGTTATCCCTCTACTCACTGTGCTCTTCTATCAGCATTTGTGCTGCTGTGTAAGCGATAGCCAGAGTCCTATACCAAGTCATAGTGAGGTACTTACACCAGTGACACTAAAATGCATTTATTGATGAATATAGAGCTGCAATACTTTTGTATCTTTTAGGGGTTCATATTTAAAGAAAGCAAACTAAAGGCATGGTGCACCATATTGCAAACATAGGACTTACAACTCCACTTCTGTGTATCAGTATTATTTAGCAGTGCTGTGTTTGGTGCACACATTCCTTCATGGAAAGTCTTTGCCTTTAAACCCAGGTTTCTAGTCCATGTGTGGAGGTGATGTCATCAAGCCTCACTATATCCTCATGGGAAAGCTGCTGATGCCATACCTCACAAGAATGTGCTTTTTTTTAAACCCCTAGTGATTTTTGCACATGAGGGGAAGGGTCAGCATTTCATGTATTGCAATAGAGTGTGAAAATATCATCTTTGGGGGGCCAGATCTCGTCTGGAAACTAAAATGGTTATCTTGCAGGTAATTGATCTGGGTGGAGAAGCTCTTTCTGCAAGTGAATACATTGCCATTGGACGTGTCACAGAGTTCAAATATGGGGCCAAACTTGGAAATGTGATTCGTGCATGGAATGGAGAAAAGATGTCTTATTTGAAGTAAGCTCAGGGTAGGAAACTAAGTGCACAGAAAGCATTTCTTATAAGATGTTTCACATACAACTGTTTTTGTCCTACAGGAACTGGGGAGAAGGCTGGGGATTCATGCAAAGTGACAGAGCCTTGGTATTTATTGATAATCATGACAACCAAAGAGGACATGGTGCTGGAGGAGCCTCCATACTTACTTTCTGGGATGCTCGGTAAAGCATACTTGTTAATATATGGGGTACCTGTTATGTACACGGTAATATTCTTTAGTTATATGGAGTTTATTAGCTTACAGTGCTCAAGACTACATTCACAACTATGTTTGTTATGTAAAAAAAAAAACTTGAGGTTTTCAGCAATTGTAATTTCCATCTGGGATGAATGATGCCACATGTAAAAAAATATTCTGCGGTGTGAATTTAGCCTATGAATCCAGGGAAGTGAACCATGGAAGCTCTAACAATTATTCACTGCTAGTGCTGTAGGAATGAATGGCCAGTAACACTAACTTTAGGGTATACAGAATATGCTCGTGCTGCTCCTCCTTGTGTTCATTATCCCAGGGTAGCCCTCTAACTATACAATTTCAGCTGTTTCCAGAACACACTAATGGAGCCAGTGCAGACTTTTTTCACCATGGAAAAAATTGGTCATTAAGCCTTGTTCTCCCCATACTGTTACTATATGGAAGGTACAATGAGCTATGATCTTGCTTTAAGAATCACAGTTCTGCTTCCAAGAGTTAATATCTCCCATGGGCCATTCAATAGGCAGAGGGTAACTACAGAGTTAACCATTATCTGGTTACCGTTTTCTAAATCCAGATTATCTATCAAAATGTTGGACCCGTTTTTCATGTGATTCATTTTTCCCTGTTCCCAGCCACAGCTTGTGAATCCAGAAAGCAGCTGTGGCTAGGAGGAGAGAAGATTGCATGAAAGGAGATAATGCTGATTTCGTCATGCAGCCTGGGACTGCACCGTTGGCCCTGATTTCAGACTGTGAACAGCACTGACACTGCATGCATTACATAGTGCTATTATAGCACCAAAGGTTGTGAGTTGTTTTAATTTATTTTAATTTAAAATATTGGTCGATGCAGGTTTTTTCCCTTCTCTCTGACTCTTTAATATGAGAAATTTCATGTGGAGGTGTGGAGGATGACGACCTCTAGAAGAACAATGCGACGGAGTAATGAGTCTGTGTACTTTCTGACCATTAACATTAGTGGTCAATGTCATATGGTGAGTGTATTACCTTCAGGGGGCACTCATTTGGTGGTCGTCACAAGAAATGTGTTTCCAGGAGCACTTTGAAGATTGAGCACAATTACACTTTTATTTGACATATTTTACAGTAAGGACACTTTTGGAGTGGATTCAAAGTTTGAATGTTGGGATCAACTTACACTGGTATATTTTTTTATTTTATTTTTTTTCATTTTTGTACATTTGATTTATGACTAATTGTTTTGTACTTTTTGCACAAGTAGTTCAATCATTGTACATTTTTATTGCATTTATTGATTGCCTGTTGATTTCATATTAGTTGTGCACAGTTATTGGCCATCAAATGTATATTGATTCATTGTTTTATAGCATAGATATTAATAAGAACTGTGCACTTTTATTTTCAGTCTATACTTTTTGAAAGTACCTGGATTGCATATGCCATTCCCAAAGAACGTTTCTGCTACCCACAACCCTGTCAGTACACCAGAAATATAGCGTCAACCACTGGGACTGAACTTGGGATATGGTCTAAACTGGTCTAAAAAGTGTGAACTTGTAAACTTTGCACTTATTTATTTGCTGCGCTTATGATGTTGTTCAAGCTACTTTGCACTTTTAGGCTCCATTCACACCTATATTTTAGGTGCAATTAGGGATTTCTGCACCAGGAACCTGCGATTACCTGCAGCAGGAATCCCTAATCTGACGTTTACAAGCGACAGCTGTCACCCATTCAAGTTATTGATTGGGTGACATTGGCTGAATTTGAGTGCTGGCGCACCACATGTAATCGTATGTGATTTGATTCCTAACTGCATGTACAGTAATCGTTCACTCTCCCTGAACCCATAAGAGTGATTGATTCCTAACCACATGTAATCATATTACATGCAGTGTGCCAACATTCATATGTAGCGGCTGTCACACGATCATTAACTTGAATGGGTGACAGCTGCTGCTTGTAAACAGCAGATTAAAAATTCCTGCTGCAGGTAATCACAAGTTTCTGTTGCAGGAATCTTTAATTGCACTTAAACTATGGGTGTGAATGGAGGTTAAGGGTTTAATTACTGATATTCAATGCATGCACTTTTTGGGACTGGCACTCGACTCTGCCTTCCTTGGTGAATTAAGAAGCCTTACTTGTTGACCATTAAGATTGCACTGTTTCTTTGTTATTGATCTGCCTTAAAGACGAACTTAACCCATATCTTCAAAATAACAACAAAGGCACATTTGCAGATGTTTAGGAATGACAATCTACAAACACATACTACTGGGAGAGACATTCCCTTATAAGGATACAAAAAATGGTTGTTGTCAGAAACGGCTACAGTATGTTGACACTTTTACACCTGGAGAACCCGGCATGAACAAGAGGACCACAAACTTCCTTTTACATGGATAAAAATATATGTACAAAACTGATATTCTATCTTGATAGATGCTATATATTTATTAGATGCCTAAAACACAGAAGTTTAATAATTATTTATTTTCCGGAATTCAGCTTATACAAAATGGCAGTTGGGTTCATGTTGGCACATCCTTATGGATTTACACAAATCATGTCAAGTTTTCGCTGGCCAAGGAACTTTGTAAATGGAAAGGTAAACCTTTTATCATTTGATTAAATACATCCTACATGCGGTTCATTCACATCCACCCCTCATTGTATCCATTTCATTTACACTCTTTATAGAAATTTAGTTCTTCCATTAGCTATCAGCCAATCTTTTTTTTTTTGCATTGCAATAGAAGCCAGTTTGTGTTTTTACTTGCTTAACTGGTGCAAGTGTCTACTAGATAGGTCCCAAAACTTTGGAAAGGTACTTTCAAATACAGTACATCAGACTTCAGGGACAGACCTAAAGTGACATTAAAGGCAAATCCCCCCCTCCCCCATACTAGTGTAAGGACTTACCTTAAATGATGCCTCTTCATCCGATCATCTTCTTTCCAGTAGATTTCAAGAATTCCCTCCAGCGCTGGCGCCTCTCTCTTCCTGGCACTTCCTGTCACTTCCTGTCACCTTTTCAAATATATAAGCTCACTATAAATTGCAACAGGGAATGTGGTATATCCCTCCGACCAAGACGCACTACCTGAATCAACATCAACTCATTAGATCACTTGTATTAAATCGAGCGGTGATCGTGTCCGCCCCCTGCCATGGTTTTCGGGGTCATCTGCTCCTCTGGGGGACCGTGACCACGGCATAGGAGCTCACCATAGAGCCCCTTGAGCAGACGAAGAACGTCGTTGTTCGTCTGCTGTGTGTGATTACGGAGACCGTGGTGCTGTAATCACAGCGCCACCTGTCTCAGCGGTCACTGAACTGCAGCTTCTGTCACAGAATTCCTGTCACAGAATGCCTGTGTCCTATGGACTGGAGCGCCTTATAGAGCACAAAATACGGTATATATATTTTTTTGATTAACTGTTTCCTCTACCCTACCTTACATTTGAAACAAAGGCATCAGTTCTATCTATATATGACTAACCTAGATCAACAAAACATATTTTTTTGTTTGTTAAAAATATTTCTACATATTTTTACTCCACAGAGGTTCTCTCTTTTTCCCTACAGGCAATTTTGAGGGGATTTTATGTCTTTTCATGTTTTGTGATGGGGGTTTATATATATATTACTGTGATTGCGTGTGAATTTTCTTTGGAATATAATAAAATACATGTCTTATCTTATACAGTCATGAATTATTCTAAAAAAAAATTGTAGACATTTGTATTACCTTTTTTGAGTGGTCTCTACCTACTTCATTACTTTTCATAACCAGTTTGATTTTATCTTTTGTTCCCTCAGTATAGCTTTGGAAATGAAAGAGAAATACAGCTGGCTATCAGAGCACTTGTATTTTTTTAATCTCCTTTGCAATAGATGTTAAAGCTAGGTCCATAAGTAATAAACATTTACCCTAAAATGATGATGCTGTTTATCTGCAGGATGTTAATGATTGGGTTGGACCTCCAAGCTACAATAATGGGTCAACCATGGCTGTCACAATTAATGAAGATTCAACTTGTGACAGTGGCTGGGTTTTTGAACATAGGTGGCGTCAGATAAAGTAAGTTACTGTATTTGCATTCAGAGATGCATTGACCTTAGAATATAAAGTTTATAAACCTGTACCACACAGGCTTCACAATTCCTGAAAAATAAATGTTGGCAATAGAAAGAATATATCTAGCTGCTAATTTAGTTTTATAATCAAGAGAAGGCTTGTGTGGGATGGTAATTTCCCTGAAAGTCCAGAAATCATACAGATTACCCAATACTGTTGTGTTACTATGCAATGAAAATTTAAAGCTGGTGTCTTCTTGAAATGTGGCAATGTGGAAGTGTACAGAAAACAAAACCCACATTAAAGTAACTGAATCAAAAAGACACTGCTGCAAGGATGAGCCATTAAATTGACCCTGAGTGTGAATGATGCTATGTAGAAGTTAAAGCTAACGTTCAGTTAATTTTTTTATATATATTAGCCAACACAGTGGAACATAACAACATCAGGTCTGGACATTTACTAATGCTATGCAATAGAACTTAGACTGTGTTACATGTGTATGTAACAAAAGGAAGATCTAGGGCAGTGTGTCATTTGATTAGCAATTTTGCAGTTCACCCCATTTGGCACTATATGACCTACACTATGTATATGTATATTAGCCAGCTTGACCATTGAACATGTATTACAATACATTGTGTAATGGTTTAAAGCAGTAGTCAGGGGGTTAATTAACATAAATAAATAAATAATCATTTTATTCCTGGTTTACATTACATGTTTACAATGACCATTCATATTCACTAAACTAAGTGAACTTTCACTTTGCAAAGTGAAAATGTTGTGCACTTTTATTAAATCAACCTCAGTGTGTAGCTAGAACTGCCAACTAGGTGCTAAACAGAAACAAGAAATAAAGATAAATGGGATTTAGAGAACAGAATTTAAAATAATAGGCCCCCAAATAGCCTAAGGTTATCTACACCTGCCAAAGCATTGGATGGAGAACCTGAAAGAACCTGGCAGTAATTTACCAAATCTCCTTTCTGCAGGAACATGGTCATCTTCCGTAATGTTGTTAATGGTCAAGCTCAAATTAACTGGTGGGATAATGGAAACAATCAAGTTGCTTTTGGGCGTGGAAAAGCTGGCTTTATTGTGTTCAACAATGAAAATCGGTAAGCAACTCCTTTTTCTTTAAAACAGATTGTGATCGGGAGCTGTACGGGCTATTGTGAATAGCCGTACAGCACCCCCTCGGTTCTCCTGAACCGAAGGGGTCCTGGTGCCGAACCTAGCCGAAGGATCGGCCGAAGCTACGGCCAGATCCTTCGGCAGCTTTGTGAATAGACCCCTAAGGCAACAAAATAAGCAGAGTCCAAGGAGGGCATTGCCAATGTGACAACATTTTGTAAATAAAAAAGGTTTTCATGTATTTAGTAATGCTTGTCTCTTTTATGCATAGCAAGGACTCTGGGTGAGATTAGCTGCAGCTCTTTCTTGCTTCTGTGCAATATGTAAAAAAAATGTCATGAGCATTGCCAGTACTGCATTATTCCCTTTAAAACAAGAAGAACAAGTTCTAATTGCTGTTAGGAGTTTCCCTAATGCTAGAGGAGTCTGGAAAATGCAACATCTTGAATGCAGCAAAGCACACTGTCAAGATCCTGGAGCAGCTGTCAATCAAGAAAATCGAGTTGTTTTCAGAGGACATGCTTAGACCTGCTGGGCAGTAGAAATAATAATGCTAGCACATTCATCTGTAGGCAGCATCTCTCAGAAGGGTGATAGTGCCATTGTTGCATTGGAAGGAGCAATGCCACCACCTTACTAAAAAAGGCCCAGAAACTGTTAGGCTCCCCAGGTATTTTTATGATATAACTGTACCATATGCTCATTGTGGACAGCATTTACTGATTTTTTAAATACTGAGATAACAGTAGGAGATTAAAACATTCTAGAGCCCCATAGTGATCACCTCCGTTCTGGAAAACCCTGTAGTTTTCTTGAATTGTTCAGGTAGGCTTAGGTGTGTGTGTTTTTTTTTTTAACTTCTATTTAAAGTGTATTTGGTATTTTCCTTTCAGGGATATGGATGTTACTCTTTACACTGGACTTTCACCTGGCAAATACTGTGACATAATTTCTGGTCAGAGAGAAGGTAACGTTTGCACTGGTAAAGAAATCAGTGTAAGCGAGAATGGCTTGGCCAATTTTGTAATTAAAAGTTCAGCTGAAGATCCATTTGTTGCCATTCATGTCAGTGCTAGGCTATAGAAATGCATTCTATCTCTATTAAGCACATTTTAACTAACTTTATACAGTGTGTCATGTTTATTTTTTATTCCTCTTGATTATACGTGGATATGTGTTTTTTGGAAACGTTTGGTGTAAAAAAATAACATTGTTTTGATTTGGCATAACATAAGGAGTAGTCTTTGGCATAATAAAAAAGCATAATTCTTCCGCTATATTTTTCTTTTCATATTAGTGCACTTTTTATATTAAGATTTTTAGTAGGGGTATTGCGCATGAACTTTATCTAGAAAGGTTAAAAATAGTAACTTTTGGTTCATATTGGATCCCTTTTTTTGAGCAAGGAGGGTATAACTACAAGAGTGCTGGAGGAGACATCTATTTTAGCCACAAGCACCCGCTGTGATCCCATAATGTAGTGCATGATTGCAGATCGAGATCTTGGAGTAGTTCTAGCAAAGATACCTGGTTAAGGAACAGCTCAGCATGTACATAGATGAAATCTTGGAAGTCGATGAGCTGTTTTTTTAAGTTTGTGGTGATGTGTTGACCATTGTGACCTCTAGTAAGTCTCTATGTTTCCAGTCATGGGAAGCCCCCTGTATGAACAATCTTGCTATATTATGTGGGTTTCCATAGTAAATGTATTGCTGAATTTTATCCCTGGCTTTAGTGCAATCCAAGCTAAAAACGTATTATGGAGATGAGATATTAACCCCTTCGCTGCCAAGCAATCCAGAACACTTTTAACCTCAGCTGGCCACACCATTTTTGCAATTTTTCACTTTTTTTTGTTTTATTTTTAACTGCAGCTTTTAGCATTTGTAAAAGACCCCCAAACCATATATTTTCTGAAATCATAGGCCCGGTACAAAAAAAAGATGGTGCTACCAATTTTGTAGGTCCTGTGATCATTTCACAAATGTTTATTTATCAATATAAAATGCTAAAAATACACAATTAAATTGATAGAAGCACACTAAAATCAGTATAAGTTCACACAAAAAACGACTAAATCTAAAAGATAAAACTGTATTGAGTTTATCAGTAACAAATGATTGAAATGTCAAATTGTACCTTTTTTTGCAAAAGGGTAAAAAAATTAAGTCACACAAAACTGTAAATAAGCAGCTTACCATATTTTAAAAATTGTTTGTGGGCTGTGTTGGTGTATGCATTGTGCTAAAATGATGCAGTCATACATTTAATCACAACACAGCGGATCACAACTCACGGCAAAATGCATCACAATACTTTGCCATGCGCTGCCACACAGTTGAAATGTTATTTTAAAAAGAAAAAAAAAAGAACAAAATTGAGCACTAACAACACACCGCAGTGCATGTGCATGGCATACACCACACTAAGGTGCACATGTATAATGTGTGTTTGGGGGGTTGTGTTTTATTTATTTTTTTACTGTTGGGGGGGACTTTGGTAAAATATCAGGGGACCCCTGACATTTCCCTTTTTAAATAGAAAAAGAAATTGAGGACACAGAGTGCTGAATCTTTTTCTGCAGCCTCTGTTCTGAATGAATAGTGAGCACTCAGTACAGAGGCTTCCCATTCAATCATAAACTGGTGATAGTAAATATTTACTATAAACTAGTTATGAATGGGTAGAATTATCTGTACTGAGTGCTTCTACCTATTCAGAAACTCATGAATGAACAGAAAGTGATGTAAATCACTTCCTGTTCATTCATAACTGGGGATGCATAGTACCAGTTGTTTACAAACATTGGTGTGATCGGAGATCACCCCAGTATTTGCTTTGCATATAGTGCATCGGTATATATCACACATATTTACAGATCATCCTGAAAATGACAGGATGACAGCATCTCTGCTCTCCTCCCCACTCGTCCATCGTGACTTCTGTGGCTTTTGTTAATAGCTGCATGCACAATTTTTTGTGATTGCACTGGACCAGGACCCAGGCATTGATGTGGCAGGGACGGAGGCTGTGGTGAAACTGCACTTCCAAGCGGGGAGCCTGAGTGGTGTATGTGGAGGAGCGGCTTGGGTTTTGGTGACTAATGGTTTTCTGCAGTGTTCGGTTGTGCTGCTGGATCGGGGAGAAAGGGCGGAAGCTCGAGGCACAGAAGTATAGCGTAAGGGAAGATTAACAAGGTCTGTGGGAAGAGGTGGATGCACACAGTGACAGCAGGGAAGACGGTTATAAGTCAGACCACGGGGTTGGTACCTGCCAGAAGCCCGGGTAGTGTGTGACGTGACTCATGTGGCAACGCGTTTCGAAGTACACTTCTTTCTCAAGCCGGGTGAAAGGAGATGACAGCAGATGTTAGAGGGTGTTTTATTTTAAAACTGTATATATTTTCATCCCCATAGTTTGTGATCTTTTGCTTTTCACATAATAGTATAATAACCACAATATTCACATTTCTCAAATTTATTTATTCCTAATGTTTTGCACAGGTCCCGCAATCCATGGTGGGTTATAAAAAAAATGAATATAATTATGACCTTTATTATCTACCCCTCCTAAATGTAAAGAATGAATGAAAATGGAGTTATTTTTGTCAGGTACCAATTGAACTTCAAAATCTTTTTTCCCCTTATTTAGGTTTACTCAGTTTGTCTAATCCTGATTATCTCTGCTTGAGTCAGGGTTTTCCAGCTCATCTGAATATACAGGCATTAAGGAATGCAAACTGTGGCTATCAATCAGAGGCGGCTCTAGAATTTGTGAGGCCTTAGGCGAAACTAAAATGTGAGGCCCCCACTTACACCCATAATGTAAAAAAAGTCTCCCTGACCCCCCCTTAGCCCCAAGTCACTGGGAGGTTAGCTGATTAGGGTTGCCCCCTTTTCTGCAAGCGAAACCCAAACACTCTAGCGCTGCATGAGAGAGGGAGGAAGGACAGACAGCAGAAAGAGAAGAGACAGCCAGGAAAGAGAGAGAGGAGAGACAACCAGGGGAGAAAGCAAAGATAGACAGCCAAGGAGAGAGAGAGAGAGAGAGAGAGAGAGAGAGGGAGGATAGACAGCCAGGAGACAGAGTGAAGACAGCCAGGCGACAGAGCTAAGAGAGACAGCCAGGAGAGAGAGAGACAGCCAGGAGAGAGAGAGACAGCCAGGAGAGAGAGAGACAGCCAGGAGAGAGAGAGACAGCCAGGAGAGAGAGAGACAGCCAGGAGAGAGAGAGACAGCCAGGAGAGAGAGAGACAGCCAGGAGAGAGAGAGACAGCCAGGAGAGAGAGAGACAGCCAGGAGAGAGAGAGACAGCCAGGAGAGAGAGAGACAGCCAGGAGAGAGAGAGACAGCCAGGAGAGAGAGAGATACAGCCAGGAGAGAGAGAGCTACAGCCAGGAGAGAGAGCTAAGAGAGACAGCCAGGAGAGAGAGCGAGAGGAGAGAGAGAGAGAGACAGCCAGGAGAGAGAGAGAGACAGAGAGAGACAGCCAGGAGAGAGAGGAGAGAGAGAGAGGAGAGGCAGCCCGGAGAGAGAGAGAGAGGAGAGACAGCCAGGAGAGAGAGAGAGATACAGCCAGGAGAGAAAGAGAGATTTGATCATGTTTCATGTTACACCCATATTTACGGTATAACATGAAACATTGTCATATCGCAGCAACCACCCCCCACCCACTTACCTAATTTTGTAAATTAAAAAAAAAATTTTGCATGGCTGTGTGTGCTCCACCAACATACTGCATCATCCATCCACAGGACGGTGGAACTACAATTAGGGTACTTGTAGTTTCAGAGGAATACAAGTGCGGTTTCATCACCATACCTGTAGTCCATTAACTCTGACTCCCGTCCATGTTACTGCATGTCCATACCTCAGCACAGGACTCTGGGCTCCCCCTACCTACCCCCATCGTTGGGCTGCTAAAACACTTACCTTAGTACTCAAGTGACTCTGCTCCACTCCCTGATCGCTCTTTAGTAAAGCCCGCTACAGGCCAAGCTCCGCCTCCTAAAAACGCTTCCTTCCCAGAAATTCATTTATATAGTAATGCAGAACAGTATATGAATTGGACTCTGGGCTTAGTAACGCACCGGACTCTGGGCTTAGTAACGCACCGGACTCTGAGCTTAGTAACGCACCGGACTCTGGGCTTAGTAACGCACTGGACTCAGGGCTTAGTAACGCATTCAAGGCTACATAATGAATAGACATGAACTTGCTGCTTGAGGTTACTACAATGCTCAGCAGGATCCTATAAACGGAATAGTAAGTAGATGCAGGCTCCATTCACAGTGGAGCGACTATCCGCCCGCATTCCGCTGTACGAATATGCGCGGAGCCGCTTTAAACAGAAAAAATAATGCACTTTAATGTGCATTGTTCAGATTATTGCAGGGACCGCATGGTATGATCCACGTGGCCCCCAATATAGTGCGATAATATGGACGGTGGATTCCGCATGTTCGCGGCTATATAGTAGCTGCAAATGAGGGGAATCCGTGCGGATTAAACATTTTAGCCTTTTCATCCCGCACGGTCTTCTGCACAGAGAACCGCATGGGAAAAGCACACTCTATATGTGAATGGGGCCTAAATTCCCAGGGAAAAAGACACGAGTGGCAAAGGTTTATTACACTGCTGACATCAGAACTGTGTTGAAAACAGGGACCATTAAACACTTACTGAGGCCGTGTGAAGGAAGGTAAAAAAAACAACAAACCACAAGCCCCCCCTCATCCCCCACCCCCGGCCAGAATGAGGAGGAATTCCTATGTCACTTTACAAACAACAGTGCCGAAGTACACGGAGCAGACAGGACTTACTGAGAGGCGAGCTGCTTCATACACGGGACACGAGACAGAGGCACAGCTGCAGCCAGAGCTCCCTCACTGCAGCATAGAACAGGGGGGCGGGGCCAGGACGGACTGTACACACCAGCCGGAACAGACATGTATTCCACTAACGCTGCTTCCCTTCGGGAACGCTACCATTCTCACCCCATCCTGCCGTGCACTAGCGCCAGCCCTGCTGGGCACGGGTGCCGCGGGTTGTACAAGATCTGCTGTAGACAGGGCGAGTTAGGCAGCCGCGAGGCCCTCATGAGTGCGAGGCCTAAGGCGGCCGCCTAACCCGCCTAATTAAAGAGCCGCCTCTGCTATTAATAGTGAAATACAGAATTTATGGCAAGTCTTCCTGTATGAAAATAACTGAATACGTATGTGGGGGTTTGTTTTTGTTGTTTTTCTTTTACTGACAGTTGTCATCCTGTTTTACTGTTCGACATGCAACAGCCACTGAAGGGAGTACTGTAAGCTTGTAAATGAAGTATGATGCATAAGACATACACATATGACACAAGAAAATTTAATTGCTCAGTAAATAACGTACATTCACCTATTCACAGGTCTTATATAGCTCAGTAGTTATACTATACATAGCTACTAAAAGCTATTCATTCACGGTTGTTCTATGTGGCCATTTTCATAGAAGATTGTCTTCCAACACAATTCAATCCATAAAATAGAGTAAGTATGCTAATAAATACAGAAGACAGAATTCTTAATTTGTATACTTGTTCTGAGTTGGTGTCTCAGGAGATACTGGAACTGTATGTTTTTTTTCTCAAATGTGTGTATCTGTTAGGCAGATTCACACTGCTTGCCTATAATGAGCTCTAGAACCTCAGGAGCAAATGACGGCATGGGGACGGGGCCAGTTTCCAGATCTGTGGGTGGTACCTGATGGTACCCTCAAAGTTATAGCATATGCAATGCATGAATCAGCCTGACCAAAGGTGCTCCTGTTTCAGGTACGTGACCACTTAATGGGGGCCCTTCACCCCATAGTACAAATATAATACTGCATTCTTCCACTGAACATGTATGATTGGGACACTTCGCTGAACAAATATTTAAGAGGGCCCTTCTGCCACAGAACACCAATGTAACTATAGAATAAATGGCAACTATCAATGAAATGGTGGAATTTACATAGAGTTCCCATAAGCAGGTATTTACACCGACCACCAGTACAACAAGGGAATTTACACGGACTTCCAATAAAACTGGGGAATTTACACTGACCACCAGCGTAAAAGGGGAATTTACACTGATCATCAATGTAACATGGGAATTTACATTTTGCTACCAATGTAAAAGGGGATTTGCCCTGACTACCAATGTAACAGATGAAATTCACCCACCACAGATGCACTAACACTGAACACAAAGGTAATGGGGAAATTAATACTGACTTTCAATATAACAGGGAAATTTATTCTTATCACCAAAGTAATGGAGGAATGTAATTACAAATATTACAATTACAAATATTGAACTATAAATCTGTCACCATTCACATGCATCGCAAAGTAGAGTTCCTCTGATTACATCCACATTTCTGTAGATTGAAGTTCACCATATGGTACAGAAAGGATATCAGAACTGATCACGAAGCATCAACAACCCACTTGGCCAAATGTTCAGATCATGTGTGTTTTCCTGGGTGTGCATACAATGTCCTGCTAGTAGGTGACAATTGAGAGGCAATCACTGGGGCTCAGCCCAGAAGTTTTTTCTGGTTGCCAAAAAGGAAAAGTTCATCTGCGATGAAAAGTGCTTTTGGTGTTTTGGAAATTTGTTATCCATACCGTAATAATTGAGATAATTCTCCAGAAATGTCTTACATGTCATCTAGTCTTGACACAGGGATGGTTCTGAAGCCAAAGATGACAGTTGATTCAACAAAGGAAAATAGGCTGTTCACTTATCAAAGGAATTTTCCTTTAGCTTTGTAAAACTTTGCAAAGAATGCCCCATTGCAGACAAGGAGAAAAAACAGTATTTTTGCACATAATTGGATGTTGGAAGTCCGCAAAGCTTCACCACGTTCCCTAAGCTGAGGGAAAATTTGCTTGCAAAGTTAACAACCTATTTGCTTTTAGCAAATCAACCCCATACAATCTAATCTCGGACCATATTGTGATCCTAATCGCCGTAATCACAACCAAAAACAACCATTTCCATGTGAAATGCATGTGGATCCAGACCATTATATCATTGTACAAGAGTCTTAAGAGGGTCCAGACCATTGTATCAAAGTGTAGCATAGCTTGGGTTCAAGAAGTATGCTCTATATACTAGGGATGCACTGATACAAATACTTTTCCCCAAGTACTCACTGATACCGATACCTTTTTTTTTGAGTGTCATGTGGCAGTTTTTCTAAAATAGAGACTAACGATTTTAGGACAGTGGTGGGCTACATGGTCTCACCAGGACTGTGTGCAGCATTTCACCAAGGATGTGTGCTGTTTTAGCAGGGCTGTGTGCGGTATTACCTGGGCTGTGTGCAGGGTCTCACCAGGGCTGTGCGGGGCATCTCAGGAGGCTGTGCAGGCAACTGGAAGGAGGAGATATGTGGGCTGGAACTGTAAAGAGCCACTGTGAGGTTCCCAGAAGGCTGCCCCGAGGTCATCAGCAAGCACAGGACCTTATGACAGCCGACTGTTTCAAGAAAAAACAATTTTAAACAAACTTTTATTCTGTTTTTGCAGCTAAACCGCCAACGGGGTTAGTCGTACCATATCATGACATACAATACAAAGAATACGAGGTTTTCTCACAGCTGCCTCGACAATTGCACCAGAAATAACAACTTTCCCACTTTCCATTTTTCCCGTGCTGGTTGCCCCGGTAACTATAAGCAGTACTCTACAAGCCTATTGTTGCTTACCTACTACCCTGCTATTTCACTAACCTCTATACTGGTCACTGTGTATCTGATTAATCGCTTAGGAAATAGTTAAGCAATCTAGCAATCGATCTACCAATCTTGAATGTTAATTATAACTTAAACTATAACTTTAAAGCACCTCCAGTGGCCCCAGATTTCCCGACAGTTTGTTCTTCAGGTACCATTTCGAGTATTGAAAGGGTTGCATTATGTTGGTCAGTTCCTGTTCATCAAAGATCACCTCAAGAAAGTATTTCCATCTCCAGAAGAATTTCTTAGTTAATGTGTCTACATTGTTTTCAGCATCTAGTTTCTCCCTGAGGAACAACATTTTTAATTCTGCTGTGACACTCGAGGTAGCGGGGGTGGTAGAAGTATTCCAGGATCGCATAATACACCGTCTGGCTGCCAACAGGCAGATGTGCAGCCAGTCCCTTCCCCTGTGATTCTGTTTGAGCGGGTCCACAGCAGCGTACTCTGGGATAATGAATAGGAACAGCAGTGGGTCTAGACGAGTCCACTGGAGGATAGAAGCGATGTAAGTAGCCATCCTTGTCCAAAATTGCACCATAGAGGGGCAGGACCATAGACAATGCGTTAGTGAAGGACGTTCTAATCCACACCAACTCCTGCTGAGTTGTCCCAACCGGACGGAAGTATGCCACATAGGCTCGGTGCATTATTTTAAACTGGGTCTCCCTCCAGGTCTCATTCACCACAAGTCTGCGAATCAGATTATAGCCATCAACAATACGTTCCACCAGATCCGGTGTTGGGAAGTCTTTCGACCATTCTTTGACGTTTGTTGAGGATAGGTGCGCAACGTAAGTACGCTGCAGTCCTGGGTATATATCCGATATAGAGTAAGTCCTTCCTGAAATGAGGCTCTCCCGGAAGGAGGAGGCAAACAATTTTCTGGGGTCACTGGAGAACATATGCCACGTTTTATCTGCTTGCAAGTAATACAGAAAATGAGAGGCAGGCAATGCATACTTTTGCGCCAGGTCTGGGAAGGATAAAGGTTGGAAAGTACCCTCTTGGAACAACTGTTTCCAGAGGGTTAGCCCCTTCCTGTGCCACAACTTGTAAGCCGCGTAGTCTTCGCCCTGAGGGAACATAGGATTTCCCCGCAGAGGACATAGTGCTGACATATAAGGCGATAGGCCCAATCGGCGTCTGATCGCCCTCCATGCCAAGACTGTATCCCGGATTACCAAGTGATGGCCCAGCGTTTCTGGCAGCTTGGATAATTTGCAATGTACTATGGCCTTCAAGTCCCACGGTTGCACCAGGGCCGATTCCAAATCAATGTTTGAGAATCTCGAGCTGTCCGTTAGCCAGTCCACCGCGTGACGCAGTATGCATGCCAAATTATACAGTCTGATATTAGGGAAATTGGACCCCCCCTCGCTTCTCGGGAGCCACAGCTTTTTCAATGCCACCCTCGAATGCTTTGAGCGCCATATAAAGTGAACCATTGCCTTGTTGAGGCGCTGAATATCCTCATGTTTTAACAACAAGGGTACCGTCTGCAAAGGATACAGCAGCCTCGCAAAGCTTGTCATTTTCACTAAGTGAATCCTCCTGAAAAGCGAGAGGGGCAGGCCCTGCCAATTTTTCATTTCCCGCACTATTCTATCTATAAGAGGAGGAAAATTTAAGGTGTATAAGGAGGATGGTATTTTACCTACTTTGATTCCCAGGTAGGTGATGCCCCGACGTGCCACTGCGAATGAGGAGGGATTGTCCACGGATGAGGTCGACATTGCCGCCAGAAACAGTATCTCACTTTTGGAGTGGTTTATGCGGAGCCCTGAGAAAGTGCTAAAGGTATCAAAGAGGGTCTGGATAGTCAGTACGTCCTTTTGCGGTCGGGATGTGAACGATAAGATCGGCGAAAAGGGAGACACATAGTTCCTCTTTCCCGATCGGTATGCCCTGCAGGGTGTCAGTTTGTAAGATATATCTGGCTAGCGGTTCCAGTGCTAAGTTGAACAATAGGGGGGATAGCGGGCATCCCTGTCGGGTTCCCTTGTGTAGCCTTATTGGTCTGGAAAGAGCTCCCTGGGTCCATACCCTCGCAGCAGGGGAGGAGTACATCTTTTGTAGCAATTATAGGAATTTACCCCGGAACCCAAGCGTGGACATGACCTTAAATAGCCAGTCCAGGTTCACATTATCGAACGCTTTTTCCGCATCAAGAGTCACTATGGCATACTCCTGAGCGGGAAACGGCTTTACTTGTTCGAGGGCAAGGATGACCCTCCTCAGGTCCATGACAGCCGCTCTGCCTTTCACAAATCCCACTTGTGCTGGGTGTATGAGGCTGGGCATTACCCCCGCCAACCTACCAGCGAGGATTTTGGATAGAATCTTCGCATCCACATTAATAAGCGAGATAGGCCGATATGAACCCGGGTTGGTCAAATCCTTCCCCTGTTTGGGTATAAGTTTGATGTACGCCTCCCTTCCCGTGGGGAAATAATTCCCTTCTGTGCACATGTGCGTGTAGATGGTCTATAGGGTGCCTGAGATATCACTTTATTAAAACATTTTAATTGGCGCTTCGTTTTAGGGAATTTTCATGAGTATGAGTAATCGTGAAAATGCCCAGTATCGGAAGCTTCCATTTCTGCAGACGCATGGGAACCAGCAGTCCCTAAGGATATGTCTGGTTCAGCTCCTCTCCCTCAGCGCTATGGGGGTGATCCAAATCAATGTTGCGGCTTCCTTAAAGTGACATTAAAGGATACATTATTTTCCCTCTCCCCAATGTTAATTAAAGCACTTACCTTAAATGATGTCCCTTAATCCGATCTTCTTCTTCTTTCCTGTCCTTTTCAGCCTTCTCTCCGATGTGTCTCCGATCCAGCGCTGACTCCTCTGTGCTTGCTGGCACTTCCTGTCACACGGTGTCTGCATGCGGGTGCACGCTGTCCATAGACTTACCTTGTGTCTCTCCTCGTCTCCCGGACAAAAAAAAACAGGAGGTTTAATAACCCTTTAACCAAGTGGGTATTTATTTTAAAATTCTTCCTCATGCATTTCCATCTGATAGGTCAAAAGGTGTGCTTCCTGATATTCTTGCTCTCAGATAAGGCCTGTGGGAGAACAATAACCTTGTCATACAATAAACTTGTCTTGGCAGCCTTTTTGCACTCAGTTGGGAAATTGATTCTCCTTCTCCTTGGCCTATCATCTGTAGGCGCCGCTGAGTGATCCAACCAGAGCAATTCCTCTACTGCAATGTCTCAGACCATCATGGCAAATGGGCTGATCTGCTACCCTGGGCAGAGTTTCAGCCATCTGTGTTACCAGGGGTCAAGTCCAGTTCCTGATCCACTGGAAAGGCTGCGATGCAGAGGAGTGTTTGTTTGGTTCCTTCCTCTGATCTCTGATTAACACCCCCTGCCCTCGTCTGTGCCTTCCATGCTCGCTTTCCCTATAAGCCTTTTGTTATCCCATGAGGGAGAGGTCCTTGAGGGGAGGGGACTGTCAGGGTTTCTTACCCTCCTTTCTATTTATTTGTTACAGGTATTTATATAGCGCTTTCCATATAGTGCACACTATATAACATCAGTCCCTACCCTCAAACAGCTTACAGTTAAAATCCCTATATAACATACAAGGGCCAATTTAGACAGGAGCCAATTAACCTAACAGCATGTCTTTGGAGTGTTGGAGGAAACCGGAGTACCCTGAGGGAACCCACGTAAGCACAGTATTACGAACCTGGTCTGGGAGACTGGATGGTTGAGGAGGCTTCCCTTGCACCTCGTGTCTAAAAGCCTTTGAGGATGGTGACAGAGGCCAGGCAGACACCGAGTGGCACGAGTGCCAGTAGGTATGAAACCGTGCAAGTAGAAGGGTAATCCAGAATTCAAAGTCGAGGCAAGCCGAGGTCAAAATCCAGGTGGTCAGTTGCAGTACCGAAGGAAGAGGCAGAAGAATAATCAAAACAGTCCAGAGTCAAAAAGGCAGGTGGCAGTCAAGGCAGGTAGTGGAGGCAGGAAAGGGTCAAAATCCAGGCAACGGCAATCTAATATTCAAGACAGGAAACAGGAGACACAACACAGACAGGAGCTGATAAGACAACCCAGCAAGTAAGTGACAGGCTGGCTTGGTTTAAATAGGGAAGTGAACTAATCAATTATGTCACTTCCTGTGCGCCTTTGGCACATTTTTCTTAGAACACGCTCCATCTGCGCATCACTTCCTGTGCGCCATCCTGCGCGTCTTTCTGTGGGAAGTGGTCGTTGTGCGCATGCGCGTATTCTTCTGCCTAGCGGTACTTGGCGCATGCGTGGAACGGGCATGGTGCTGACACACAGGGAGAACATGAAAACATCATCATTCTGCTGTGACTGGCAAACTCCTGGCTAATCCCCGTCTCAGAGTCATGATGAAAGCACCAGGTCACTATTTAACCTTTTCCTTGTCCATTCATTCTCCATCCTTGCATTTGTTCTGATCAACCAAGTGCTCTGCAGTTTCTGTTCTCCGTGTATGACCCTGGCTCTGGCTGACTGATTTCCTGGTTCCTGACTCTGGCTATTGTCTCTGTTCATCCTGCTCTCTGTGCTCCTTGGCCTAGTTTGGCTGACTACCCGTTTTGGCACCTGACCCCTGGCTTCGCACTGTACTTTCTGTATTGTTTTTTGCCATTTAGGTAACTGTTGGCACTATATAAATCATGTATAATAATAATAATAATAATAATAATGTTGTTTTCAATAAACTCCTTTTATTTTTTTAAACTGTACTTTAAGTTTCAGTCTGGTTTCTTGGTTGCCTAAACCTGTACTTTAAGTTTCAGTCTGGTTTCTTGGTTGCCTAACAGATACACAAATATGCTACATTTCTGTTAATAGTTAAGGTACTTAAATGCATTTTTAAGGTTTAACTCCTGAGTTTAGTGTAGTTTTAAGTTCTTATTTACATAGAGATAAGCATAATGATTTTGGATCTTTTTTAATAAAATAAATGGTGCAGAAAAAAATATACAGAAAAAGATGTCACATAAAAAAAGAGATGAATAAAACAATAAAATATAAAGGGGTAATAAAAATTAAAAAATGTAACATGTCCTGGGTCTTATACATTCCATCCAATCCAGACAATGAGTCCAGACAATGAAACAGAAGATGGATCTGGATTGGCTCTTTCGATGGCAAGCTTAGCAAAGGTTCAGTTCTGGATGTTACATAAAAAGATTTTTGATGGTAAACTGAAAGCTTATTTTTTATGTTAAACAAGACTCTCCTGGCTACCTTGTTGCATCAACTTTTTGTGGGCCCTCTAGGGAGTATCCCTGAGCCAGCCCCCTACCTAATCAGGAAGGTCGAGGAGCGTGAAGCAGGAGGGCTGAATGCTTTATGACTTTCTCTCCCTCCCAAACTGTTACATAACAATAGCTATATTTTCATATATTCCCATATTACTGCCTGATAAACAGATTATTACATGTTATGAAATTAGCTTTGTATAGATACCAAAGTCGACATGTCTAAAAATGCCTTAGAAGGGTTAATGTGTGTCTCTAGCCTTCTGGACCTTCTAAACCCATTGATAGCCTGTGCTCCAATTTATAAGATATTATATATATTAGGGATGCACCGATACCGATACAAGCATCGGTATCGGCGGCGATACCGAGTATTTGCATGAGTACTCGTACTCATGCAAATACTCCGATACCTAAAATGAGTACCTGTGCCGCGTCCGCCATCTTCAAGGACACAAAACCGCCGCACACAGGACCTCCATAGCGTCTGCAATCAAACAAGATGCCCGCGAACTCCTCCACGGGCGAACGGCCGAAAGTTAACTCCACCTCCAAGTCCTCAGTCCTCACTCCTGACTTGTGAGGAAGCCTGTCAATCATCCAATCAGCAGGAGAAGAGTCTAGCATGGAGCAGATGACTAGGCTGTGACATGGAGTGGCTGAAGGAGACAGAGACGACACAGCAGGTAAGCACTGCGGCACCGCATGGGGGCTGGGCACATGGAACAAAAATAATATATGCCTGTAATGTTGTTTAACTTTATATAATATTAAAAAAAAGACATTAAATAATGAAATTAATAAGTAGATCTTGCCATTGCTAACTAAGGCTTGTATCCCCCTAGTGAGGAAAATAGATGAGCACAGCTATATCCAATTCTGCATACCTGGCTTTATATTATAACAACTTTATAATATAAAGCCAGGTATGCAGAATTGGATATGGCTGTGCCACACTATACAATACAGTGTTCCGGAGTCTGGACATGTGATCATCTATTTTCCCCACTAGGGGGATACAAGCCTTAGTTAGCAATGGCATGATAAATATTCATTTCATGTTCATGTTCTTCATAATATGAAGAAACTGACCTAAAATCATTATTTTGTATTGCTTTAGAAAAAATGTGACCTGCCCCTTTAAGAAAAATATTGGTAATTGGTATCGGTGAGTACTTAAAAAAAGTATTGGTACTCGTACTCGGTCTTAAAAAAGTGGTATCGGTGCATCCCTAATATTAATATATATATATATAAAATGGTGTTAAAAAATGCTGCAAAGTAAGAAGGCTTTCAGAAATACAAGTGTTAATAGTTTATTTTTGTCAATTAACAAAACAGAAAGTAAATTAACAAAAGAGAAATCCAAATGATATCAATATTTTGGTATGACCACCCTTTGCCTTCAAAACAGCGTCAATTCTTCTAGGTACACTTGCACACAGTAATTGAGGGGACTCAGCAGGTAGGTTGTTCCAAACATCTTGGAGAACTAACCACTAGGGATGCACAGATACCAGTTCAGATACCAGTGCCGATACTTGGCATTTTTCACAAGAACTACCAGGGTTGCAGAAGTTGTGACCGGGCCCTGGCGCTCTATCACCGGACTGAAATTATTAGTCTGTATTGTTTTAGAAAACTGTCACATGACAATAAACAGAAAGGTATCAGTAATTGGTATCTGTGAGGACAAGTATTGGTACTTGTACTTGGTCTGGAAAAAATTGTATCGATGCATCCCTAATAAATGATATATATATAACAAATCATACATTAAAACAGGGATACACAAATCCCAGGAGCCCTGTAGCCAATGCTCCTTAAAAATGACACCTGCCTCCTAACGTTTGAGTTTTTACTCTAGTCTAGTAGCTGGAAAAGTATCTGTACTTGTACTTTTACTTGTACCAAGTATGGTACTTGGTATCTGTGCCAAGTACTAGACATGTGCGATTCGTTTCGGAAAAATTTGTTTTTCGGACGAATTTTCATTATTCAGAGATTCGGATGTACCAAAATTTCCAAATAACAGAAATGATGAATGAAAACGACTCAGAATTTCCGAAAACTATGGGGTTCCCTAATTAGTAATTGTGTACCCAGACCTCAATACCATTGCAGTGAAAACGTTTGCTTCTCCCTCTTCTCTTTTTCTGATTGAGGGCTCTTAGCAGGCTCTGGCACTTGGGAGGAGGTTGATGGAGCTGCTGTAAAAAGTTGCACTGATAGACTCCTGGACCATTTGTTTCAAGAGAGAAACATCCTCTCTCATGTCCTCCTCTTTGGCCAGGAAGTGAAGAGAGGCTGAACAAATGGAATGCTTACCCGCTTTCCAGTTACCATAAACAGGGAGACAGAGAGGTAGAAAATAAAGTCTATGGATCCAATTACTTTGCGATTAAAGTAAGCTGCATATGTAGCCTCTTTAAAGCTTACTTCTGCACACTGACTATGTCCATTTGCATTTTGTTGCTAGGGATGCACCAATACTTTTCGAGTACCAGTGCCGATACTTGCCATTTTCATGAGAACTACCTTGGTTGCAGCTGGGACCTAGCTCTGGTACTCCACCACTGTCCTAAAATCATTAGTCAATATTGTTTTAGAAAATCTGTCACATGACAATAAACAGAAATGTATCAGTACTTGTACTTGTAAGTACTTGGGCAAGTACCAGTACTTGTACTTGCAAAACTGGTATCGGTGCATCCCTTTATTTATAAAACAAAATCATACATTAAAACAGAGATGTACAAATCCCAGGAGCTCCGTGTGCTCCTTACAAATGACAGCTGCCTCCTAACTTTTACATTTTTCTCTAGTCTAGTCTTGGAGCTTGAAAAGTATCTGTACTTGTACCGAGTACAGTACTTGGTATCGGTGCATCCCTAATTGTTGCTAATTTACTTGAGAAATGTCCCTCACTGTGATTTCCCTTTATATCTGCAATGCCTCTGACAAGCCACCTCCTGCATTCCTTTTGGTTGTCTCTGCAACAGATAGCCACAGCAGCAAATAGGATTACTAGGAATGTAAAGAACCGAATAACAACCTGGGGTCGGGTGCCCCCCCCCCCCAATTTGATTCATACCACACACTTATTCCAGGCATTGTATTTCTACATTTGCAATTAATGTGATAAGCAATGTTATCACCAGCAGATGATCCACAGAGCTCTTCACACCAGCACAGTATCCTAGGATTGCTGGTTATTAAGGGGTCAATGTTTAGTTATATTAGAAGGTTGGATAATAAGTGGTTAATGTTCAGTACCTTTATATATGATGATGCAAGAATAGTTCCCTCCTCCTGATGAAGAACAAGGTCCAAAACTTCATGTGGAGAGGGTGTCTGCACAGTGTGATGTAGTTAAGTAATATTCACTAGAAACTGGCTGTTTTTGGATTGGACATCAGACACAATGTGCTAACACTGGTATGCAGGATACTTGTATGTATGTATGTATGCACATTTTTAATAAAGTTTGTTTTAAAGTAGAATTCTGATTTAAGATAAAAATCGCACCTCCATCCCTAACGTCTTGGTTGCTGTAAACTGAAAGCAAGGCTTGGTTCCTAGGCGCAAAGAGCAAAACCTGGTTCCTGGATGGTAAAAGTTAGGCTTGGTTCCTAGGCGCTGAGAGCAAAGCTTGAAACCTAAGAGCGAGGTTGGTACCTGGAAGCAGAAAATGAGGCTTGGCACCTGGAAGCTGAAAGCAAGGCTTGGTGCCTGGAAGCTGAAAGCGCAGCTTGGTACCTGAAAGCAGAAAATGAGGCTTGGCACCTGTAAGCTGAAAGTGAAGCTTGCTACCTGAAAGTGAGGCTTGGTACCTGGAAGCTTGAAAGTGAGGCTTGGTACCTGGAAGCTGAAATTGAGGCTTGATTTCTGGAAGCTGAGAGTGAGACTTGGTTTCTAGATGCAGAAAGCAAGGCTTAGTGCCTGGAAGCTGAAAGCGTAGCTTGGTACCTGAAAGTAGAAAATGAGGCTTGGCACCTGTAAGCTGAAAGTGAAGCTTGCTACCTGAAAGCGAGGCTTGGTACCTGGAAGCTGAAAGTGAGGCTTGGTACCTGGAAGCTGAAAGTGAAGCTTGGTACCTGGAAGCTGACATTGAGGCTTGATTTCTGGAAGCTGAAATTGAGGCTTGATTTCTGGAAGCTGAGAGTGAGACTTGGTTTCTAGATGCAGAAAGCGAGGCTTTGTACCTGGAAGCGGAGACTGAGACTTGGTTTCTAGATGGAGAAAGCCAGGTTTGGTGCCTAGAAGCTGAAAACAAAGTTTGGTGCCTAGAAGCTGAAAGTGAGGCTTGGTAACAGAAAGCTGAAATTGAGGTTTGGTACCTGCAAACTGAAATTGAGGCTTAGTTCCTGGAATCTAAAATTGAAGCTTGGTTCCTGAACATACACAGCAAGGGGGAGCTTATTGTTAGAAATGGACTGACTTTGGATACAGGTACCATGCTTATCTTTTTACTTTTGTAGAGGATTATGGAGAAGAGGAAGCACTACAAACTGTCATTAATTTGACTTTAGATATACTTTCTTGCAATAAACCTTTGTGAAACTCTGCTTTATAGCACCAGTGTTGAAGATGGTTGTGACTAAATGCACACACACAAGCGTTCAGGAACACGCCTAAATTCAGAATGTAATAGACAAATGGGAGCACGCTTAGCACTGTGAGATGGACAGGGTTAAATTCTGGGTGTTTACTGTCACGCCTCGTACAGAGCTCTATAAATAAAGATGATGGCACATGATGATATGGTGTAATAGCCCAGTGTATGACGAGGATGCTGCTGGGGTTTGTGGTGGTTGGAGTGTTGGCTGGAATTTGTGCTGCTCAGTTTAATCCTAATGTGCTGTGTGATAGGACAAGTATTGTCCACTTGTTTGAGTGGCGGTGGGAGGACATTGCTGCAGAATGTGAGCGGTATCTAGGACCTAATGGATTCGGGGGTGTTCAGGTAAAAGGTGGCTCATTGACTGATTAGTTGAACTAATACGGCATGTGTCTGTTTCTTGGGGGTAGTAGGGATGATTAGGTTGCAGAGAACAGGCATGGGCAAATCTAGCTAGAGGTTGAGTATATATTGTTGTGGTTTGTGGTATAGCAAGATGAAGAAAGTTGCAATGTAAATAAAATATGCTAAAACTTGACATGATTTAGGTTATGCGTGCAGCATTAGAAGCTTTATGACCTTGGTGTGAAAGCCATTGCAACATCAGTTTAGCAGCTTGGATACTTGGAGACCATTTACTCCTTTCTACGTATGTTGCGACTTTCCTGTGTTGACATATGTGTTAACACTAACAATGGTCCATTTAACACATTTAAATGTGTGAAAAAGCATACATGCACTACTTTTGGCAAAAGTACATGTGTTTTAGTGTGCTATAGTGCAGGTATAGTTGTGTGGGGTTTAAAAAAAAAAAAACCCTCTAATATGTGTGTTTGTGTGCCCTTTAGAATGAATGGGAATGCACATAACTCACTTGGCTGCCAACTGTCCCTGCTTGGGACCCAAATCTCTGGCTGGATTTACACCACGTTCCTTATATTTTGATTTAATTGACGCATGATCAATGGATTGTTCTTGGGGGGTGGGGATGCAATTATGTGAATTTTGTTTTAGCATGTTGCTTTGATGTGTTTGTTTTTTTTTGTTTACAGCAGGAGACAAACTTCATGATTTTTCTTTCTAAAAGTATAACTAAAAGCAAAACTTTTCTTTCTTAGATTTGAAGAAAAAATGGTGAGGGGTTAGAACCACTATATTTTTTGTATTGCTCTGTGTCCGTGTTAGGAAGATTTTGCCATCTCTGATTGTCCTGATCACTTTTTTTTTACCAGGAATGAATGTTGGGGTAAATACAAAATATTGAGTTTCCACCAAAACAGGACTAGAGGGGAAAACTTAATCCTGTGACAACTAACTAAGAGGAGATGTTCCTTACATTTTGAAAGATGGCCTTCTAGGGTAAAAAATTGTGGGCAGGTAACTTTTACTGTGGTAGAGCACAGGCTACAAATTCAAGGGGTAGACTCTACTTGTTAAAATAGGAACAGCTGTAATGCCAGCAATTTCGCCGATCTAGTATTAAGAAGCTGGGCATTGGGGTGACTGGCTGAATATTTTTTTTATGCAGCAGCAGCTGGGGAAGAGATACCTGCCTGTCAACAATGTATCTGGAGATGCTGGGGCGAGGTTAGAAAACTTAGATCACAGTTAAATGGTGCCAAAATGAATGATAGATTTACCATGCTTGATATGATACAGGCAGAGGCTACAAATCACTATGGAGCTGTCTGTTGCACATGTGTGAAAATAGGCCCAGACTGCTGAGCCTTGCTGAGTAGAACTGGGGATTCATCCGGTTGAATAGTGTGGTTGCTCCCTCAACTCCTTTGCAAACTGCTGCTGGATGACATCCTGCCTAGCTGATGTTGTGCCTCTCCCTTACTTTCCTCCTCTGCAATCTCAGGCACCCAGGTACAATCTGCCACTTTATCACCCACACCCTTCTCATTGCTGGAGCCCACTTAGCAGTAAATAGTAATTTTACTAACTTTTGAGGCTCTAACATACAAGTACAAAATTGCAGATGGCAAATATGGTCTGGCCACCTGATGTCTAAAATAGGAGATAGTGCCTTGAGGCGAAATAATTAAAGTTTACAAAGTATTTCATTTTTTTTTATTAGAAAGCAGCCACAACTGAAGTAGAAAAGCCTGCTCTCTTTTGTGGAAGCAGTGGTTTCTGTACAGAACTCTTGACTTGCCATGTGCTAAGTCAGACCTGTAAGGTTGCTGATTGGAGAGTTCCAGCTCAAACTCAGGAGGATGGGGTGTCTACTGCTTCCATAAAGAGAACAAGGGTCCTTCATTACAGCATGTTGGCAGGGGACAAGCTTTTCTACTCAGGCAGTGGCTAATCTTGTGTGTCACTCAGCTGTAGATCATAGGCAGGGCTTGAAAAATCCACTAGTCCGCTCGTCTGTGATGAGAGGATGGTGGAGCCCGACGAGCAGTTTCCAGACCGGCCGGGAGCTTTACATTCAAGCGATCGGGCATCTCCAGAGACGCTCGATCGCTTGTATTAGCAGCTGTCACTGCCGTTGCCGGTCCCGAGATCCGATGTGGCCAGGACCGGCACGGCTCTGTGACAGGAGATCAAAGGGAGTTCAGTATATGAACTCCCTTTGATCTCCTCTCAGTCCCCAATTGTAGGAAGTGATGTATATTACATCACTTCCTGCTTTCAGTGTCACTCTCCAGCTACAGAAGCTGATGAAGCAGATCTCTGCTTCATCAGCTTCTCTGGGGGTCCCTAGGTGACATTAGGGGTCTTGGAGACCACTGATGTCTCCATTAAGAGGACCTGTCATGTAAAATGGCTATCCCATAGGGGGCATCTTGGCCTCCCATGTAATAGCAATAAAGTTGTGTGTAAAAAAAAAAAAAGTAATACAAAAATTAAAGAACCATTAAAAAAATAAAGAAGCATAAAAAAATGTAAAAAGAAAAAATGTTTTTAAAAGTCCCCGCCCCCACACACACGCAGTGGACCTGAAGAAAGCGGGCTCCCATGTGGTTTTCCTCCAGGAGACCCATTTTAAAATTGACCATGTTCCAAAACTACAGAACAGAGACTTCCCAATATCTTACCACTGCCCGTCCCCCATTGCCAGGTCCAAGGGTGTCAGTGTTTTACTGTCCAGAGCGGTGGCATGGACCTTCAGGGACCTCAAATCTGACCCAGAGGGTAGGTTTTTGTTTGTGAAAGGCTTGGTGGGGGATCAACTAGTTACGCTGGTTAATTTATACCTTCCCAACGTGGGCCACGTTTCCTTCCTCCAACGTGTACTCCCTCTCCTACTTGAATTTGAGGAGGGTCTGTTGGTCATTGGGGGGATTTTAATTTTGGCCTCGATCCCCTACTAGATGTATCTAGGGCAGCCTCTCACCTCTCATACTCATGCCTTAAAAAACTGAAATCGGAACTTCATCTCCTCCAACTAACTGACATGTGGCGTTTTTTAAACACGCAGACCCGCGATTACACGTTCTATTCTTCTGTCCACAACACGTACTCCCGATTGGATTACTTTTTTCTCAGACACAGGGATGTTCCGCTTGTAAGGGGCGCCTCGATTGCTGACATCCTGCTATCTGACCATGCCCCGGTGCATATGGCACTGGAATTACTCCCTTGGGCCCCGAGAAGCCCCTCGTGGCGTTTAAACGAATCACTGCTGCAAGACCCATTGATTAGATCCGAATTGGAATTCACCATCTCCTCCTATTTCTCTGACAATTGCTCCTCCGCAGTGGCACCCCTACTAGTGCTAAATCGGGTAAGGCCCCCGGCCCTGATGGCTATACTCTACCATACTACAGGACCTTCTCCCACCTTCTCGCCCCTCACTTCCTGTCCACGTTCAACTCCATCATCTCGGGCTCTTCCCTCCCAGGGGATGCCTTACGTGCGCACATTGCGGTCATTCCCAAACCTGATAAGGATCCCTCGCAGTGCGGTAGCTATCGCCCGATAGCCCTTCTCAACCTGGACTTGAAGCTCTTTGCCAAGATCTTGGCTAATCCACTGCTTCCTCACATCCCTGACCTCGTACACTTAGATCAGGTGGGTTTCGTTCCGGGACGGGAGCGCGGGACAACACTACCAGAGTGATTAATGCTATTCATCACGCCCACTCCACCCTGTCACCCTTCATGCTGTTATCCACGGATGTGGAGAAGGCGTTTGACAGGGTGGAGTGGCGCTTTATCCAGGCGACCCTCCGCCACATGGGTTTGGGCCCCGGTATGTTAAAATGGATCTCTGCATTATATTCATTCCCGTCGGCCGCTGTCCGTGTGAACGAGACCCGCTCAGATTACTTCCCGATCTCCAATGGACCTCCTGTCCTTGCACTCCCTATCGCTATCTTGGTTCGGCCGCTGCAATGCCATCAAGATGACGATCCTTCCGAGGATACTATACTTGTTTCAGGCCCTCCCAATCCATATCCCCACGTTGTTTTTCCGTTGCTTGTGCCAAATGTTCACTGCCTTTTTGTGGTCCCACGCTCCAGCGAGAATTCGATTTGACACCGTTACTCTTCCAAAAACAGAGGGGGCATAGGCCTTCCGGACATGACCAAATACTATAAAGCGACCGCTCTCGCCCGTGTCTTGGATTGGTGCTGTCACCGGCAGACCAACAATGGGTCAGTATGGAAAGGGAAGATGCCAACTTTGTCCTGGAAGGACTGCCCTGGCTATCCTCACCTTTGACTCCTGTGATACGCCTTCACCCTACCATAGCTCCCACGTTGGTGCAGGTTAGGTCGCCCGGGACGCCAACAAGTTTCGGATTTGTGACATGCGTTCGTCCGCCCGATGGCTTTCCGCCAGTGAACTCGGTCGACTCGTAGACCCTCCATTGGACTCCTGGGGAATCCTTCAATTGAGGCATTTCCTGCTCTCAATCCCTAACTCCCAGCAGCTTTCTCGACCCCTGACCCCCTTCGAGCAGCTCTGTAGAGAGGGACAGCCCACTCGCCACGCAATCTCTACACTCTATTCTCTGCTGATCTCCCCTCCGCCGGAGACATATCCGTCCTTCCTGACGAAATAGGAAAAGGAGCTGAACATTACCCTCACACCTGCCCAAAAGGACCGAATACTCTACTTTGCGCATCACTCCTCCATCACGTGTAGGACCCAGGAACTCGGCTACAAAATAGTGTCCCGTTGGTACCGAGTCCCGACGACCCTCCATTCTATGTTCCCACAAGTTTCCCCCATGTGCTTGAGATGTCAAACTGCAACTGGCACACTACTGCATACATTCTGGTCATTCTCTAAGCTGCTGCCTTTCTGGAGGGGGATGACTGGCATTCTAAAGGACCTGGTGATGGCGGATAGATCGGACGATACCTTGACCTGTCTGTTACACTTAAATGACATGTTCATTGCAAAATAAAAGAAGTCTCTGTCCAGGCACCTTCTCAATGCAGCCTGGTTGTGCATTCCATTGCTATGGAAACAAACCTGTTGCCCCAGCCTCTCCCTCTGGTTCTCTAAGATTAACGAGATATACCTGATGGAGGATATGACCTCCACGCTTCGAAACACTGAAGAGCTCTTCAGGTCCACTTGGAGACCCTGGGTTGCTTATAGAGCAACGGACGCCTACCTGGGGGTGATGTCATCCACCTCCGTCTAACCATTAACAGGCAGGGACCTCGGAGGTATGCCGTACGCGCCCCGGCTCCATCACCTCTATAGCTCTCTCTGGACTTCTTTATCCACTTCTGACCCATCACCCCCTCCTCTTCCCACCCCCTCCTCCTCCCCCCCCTCTTCCGCCTCTTCTCC
>NW_017306598.1:104953-109041 GCF_000935625.1 Nanorana parkeri | reverse complement strand
CTTTTTTTTCTTTTTTCTTTTCTCTTCTGCATTTCCGCTGCCTTGACTGGATGTCTGTCTGCCTCCCTCCTTCTCCCCATATATTTAGTTGTCACTCCTGCATCATTTACCCTATTGTTCTGACACCCGAAGCGAGGGGGAACACAGATCCAAACAAGAATGACTTACTCCTTAGGCTGGCTTTTATAATCTATTTTGATGTTATAAGAGTAGCACAATGTGCTTATCTCTGAGAATTGTTGGATAAATATGCAAGTACCAAATGTCTATTCGTCGTGATATGCCCGTCAGGGCTGTCTTTGCCATATGACGATAGCCCGTCCACAATGGGCGCACCACTATAGCTATGTTGCTTGTATTCAGAATGGTGTATACCTGTATGCGTTTTCCATGTATTGTTCATTTACACAAATAAAGCTGATTTTTGAGTTAAAAACAAAACAAAACAAAAAAAAAACAGGTAAGTGGCTGTGGGTCTCGTCTCCTAATCAAGGTCGAGATCCAATGGTGGTTTTGTAAATATCTGTATAATTCTCTGTGGGTTTCTTATGCTCCTTAATATGTGTCCAAATGGGCATACTAAAATAACGCACTAAATGACACACTTTACAATATCCATTGGCTACCCACCACCGAAATGCAGATGGATCAAAACATCCTCGCTTAAACATAGGTTGCGATAGGAGAGGAAGGGTTGGTAAATATGGTGGCATAAGTGCTGCTGAATATTTAAGGGAATCCCAAATCTTTAAATCATGTTCCACTTGCTGTCCAGAGCAATTTCATAATATTATCAGACACATGATAAAATCTTATTTTTTGTCTAGAAAACAGCCTAAAACCCTCAAACAATTGTACATTTTCTGAAAGCAAAGGCCCTGTAGAATAAAAAAAAAAATGCTAGTTACAATTTTAATTGTCACACGGTATTTGTGCAAATGTTTATCAAACCAGTATTTTTAGGATAACATACACTAAAATTACATTTAGTGCACAGAAACAATATACTACCAAATGTTTTGATAAAATATAAAAGATGGGGTCACGTCGGGTAAATAGATACCAAACATGTCAAGCCTTAAAATTGCGTACACCCATGAAACCCATTTTTTTACATTATGTTATAAAACAACTAATATTACCCACTTTTTTGGTAAAATATAAAAGACGGGGTCACGTCGGGTAAATGGACACCAAACATGTCAAGCTTAAAAATTGCGCGCACTCGCGAAATCGCAAAAAAATAGCATACCCAAAATTGGCCATAGGCGACACTTTAAAAGCTTTTACAGCTCATCAGTTTAGTGTTATCAGTGATTGATGGCCCTAAAATTATTGCTCTCATTCCGACGTTCGCGGCCATATGTAACATGTGCGGCGTAATGGGCGCAATCGTCGTTTTCGCAGGTATGCGCACCTGACGCATGTTTACAAAAAATTTGGGGGGAAACTTTACATTTTTTTCCTATTTTTTTTTCCACTTAACTTTATTGCTATCACAGAGGGGGCAGAGAAACCCCTCTATGTGATAGCAAAATATGTGACAGGTCCTATTTATGGAGACATCAGGGGTCTCTTGTGTTATATTTTTTTAAAAATACCAAAAGAGAAAATAAACACATTATGTGGTTTTGTAGCACCACCAATCTACATTTCACAGCATTAGTGATTTAGCCCACTTATTTTTTTTGTAGGTCAGATTTGTCCAACTGGTCACCTGTAGGATCTTCTTTTGAGGCCTTTGAGATCATAACTATATAGTTGCTAATATTCCCCTATCCTGCTCGACAGTGCCAAAATTTTTAGTGCTGTACAGCACATTGCATCTCTTGGGCTGTCCTGCAGGATTCAGGACACAACAGAATGGCAATGGGATGCCAAGTTCTAGAAGTGAGTCACATGGTCCTCCATACTCATAAGTACCAGATGTTTACTGGTACTCGCTTAAGGTTGAACTCGATGGACTTGTGTCTTTTTTCAACCTGACTAACTATGTAACCAAATGTAGTGACTTGAGCATGGAAAAATGTGCTGCTGGTGTTAAAGCAAACCTTTTGCTTTACTGTGCCTAGGCAGATTTGCTTTAAGAGTCTGGCACAAAAGGAGTTGGGCTACCTGCAGAGTTGAGATGCTTGTTGGAAGACTAGAATATTGACTAGCATATTGCACACATTCATATAAAAATTATGACTTAAACAGGCAAGTTGTATTCACAAATAAGCTAGCAATTGCAACCTACTTCTTTCCCTTTAAATGGCATAAGTGGGTCTACCACTGATGAGCTAAAAGGGTAACACAAAAGCATTGGTAACCATACAAATTATTTATATTGGGTCCTGATTTCAATGCTATCTGTATTTTTGTTTTACTTGTCTATTTCAGATCTCTCCTCCTAATGAGAATGTAATTGTCAAAAACCCTGACAGACCATGGTGGGAAAGATACCAACCAGCCAGCTATAAGATCTGTACTCGCTCTGGAGATGAACATCAATTTAGAGACATGGTCACCAGATGCAACAATGTGGGGGTATGAACTTATTGATTTTTTTTTTCTTTTAAATGGAAAGTGTTACTTTTAAGGGGAGGAGAGGTAGGAGTTGGACAACAGGAAGCTAATTCAGCTTTAGGTGGATGCTGCAGGATCATTTCACCTTTTTAAGCTTCTGACCTTATGGGGACTGTTGCTAACGGATCAAAATATCTTTTAATATTTGAGTGCTATTGGAAATTTTGAGAGCAAATGACAGTGCATTCCATCTGTTCTAAGACATACATTTATTTAAATTTTATTTATTTTTATAGGTTTATATCTATGTTGATGCTGTTATAAACCATATGTGTGGAGCTGGAGCTGGAAAGGGAAATGTATCAACTTGTGGCAGTCCATATGATACAATTAAAAGGGAATTCCCAGCTGTACCTTACAGTAGTGTGGATTTTAATGATAAAAAATGTAAAACTGAGAGTGGTGGCATTGAAAACTATGGGGATGCTAATCAGGTAAAGTACAATTTTACTTAAGCTTTTTTGAGTCTCAGTTAAGGATACAATGTGAATTATTAGGGGTTTTTTTCCCCACAAAAAAAGGAATTATTTTGCTTTTCCCAATAGAGGATGTGTTGATGGCATGTTCTCTAAATGTTTAGAGCCAACATGAGAAGCCAATGGGTCATTGATCTGTTTGCTCTCGATGGAAGGACATATGGACATATTATGTAACTCCCTCTCCTGGATTTGACAGCCTAAAGGTGGATTAATTAATTCAAGAATGACTTGACTTAGAAAATCTATCACTCTAAAACTTTCTCATCAGAATATAAGGAACTCTGTTTTGCTTACTGTTGTCAAAATCAAAAGGATCTCCTGTAAATATTTCAATAAAAGTGTAAATTTTAAATATAACAGCTGCTGTTGCTGGCATGTGTCATGGTGGAGCTGATTCTAACTTCACTTCCTGTAACAAAAATTTTGGAAAGAAATTGGGAATTTTAAACTTTTCTGAGTACAATGACTGCATTCTTCAAAGTCCTTAAAACACTTACAATTATCACAAGCTTCAATCACATTGGTGAACAATCTCTGGTGTGTATCTTACACTAGTCAGTAATGGTGTGTGGGGGCTTGGTGCAAACCCATTTCGCCAGAGTCTGCCAAGCCTGTGCAAAACTGTCACTGACACACCTCCTGTTTTGCCTCCCCAGTGTAAGCATTGTACGTGTGATTTCTGTAACTTACAGTTGTGGCAAGATGGCATTATCTCTCAATCTCGGTAGTGTTGGCACAGTGACCCAATCCAGATGACACCTTAAAGATCTTGAGAAGTTTATCCAAACTGTGAAGATTTTTACTTGGTAATTTCAAGACTGTAAATTATTAACTGAGAAGTAGAGGGTCAGTGAAAAGCACTCATCCCCATAACTCATACCGGTAATCGCTGACTTCCTTATCCTCTCACTGTATAGAGTAGTGACTGTCAGTCACCTATCCCTGCATGGATTCCCCCCTTTCCCTCTGTTTCTTCAGCCCTGACTGGAGAAACGGTGTGTGTGTGGGGGGGGGGGGGGGGCCCCACCTGGCCCTCCCCCT
>NW_017306598.1:62085-104794 GCF_000935625.1 Nanorana parkeri | reverse complement strand
CCTGACTGGCGAGTGTGGGTGTGGGGGGGGGGGGGGGGTGGTCACAGCTGGCTCTGCCTCTAGAGAGGCAGAGCCAGCTCTCAATCAGCCAGCGGGGTGGATCTCGACAATATTGTTGATCCACCCCAGCTGTGGTGCAGCTTTGTGCTCTCAGCATATAGTGGGCAATACACCAGGGAACATAAGTATATGTCGTCCTGTGACCTTGAAGGGAACTATGGGTAAGTTTGCCCCGTAGTTCTCCTTTTTAAAACAAGAAAACTTGTTGCAATCAAGCTTGAACAACTTGTCGGTTAGTACTTCTTCCCTTTTGCAAGAATCCGAGCCTCCATCCTCCGATCTTTTTTTCTAGAAGTAGTTCATGGTTGATTTTGAGGTGTGTATTTGATCATTTTCTTGTTAGAATATCCAACTACTCTTACCTTGGAGCTTTCACTTTTTTGTTGAGCATTGCCAGAAACCATACTTTAGCAGGGTTATTCACAAAAGGGTGAAGAGTTTGGAGAAGGCAGGAAAAGTGATCAATCTAGACCAAAATAGCTGATTTGGAAAAATTCTCCAAATTAGCTCATGTTCCAATTGAGCTATGTTGTCCTAGATTGTTCACTTCTCCTGCCTTCTCCAAACTCTTCACCCTTTAGTGAAAACCCTGTAAATGTTTATTGTGCTATTGTTTGCCACACAACCCAGAAGCTCTAGCACCATGCTTGACAGATAAAATATTTTGTTTTTCTCCAAATGTACCTTTTTATAGTAGATTTGATATAACATAATGATTTAATACTATATGCAGTTTCTGCAGGATTTTAATATCATTTTTGATTTTAACTAAAATTAATAGTAATACAATAAACACGAGAAAGTTGATTTTGCTTTATGTTAGATCTTGGTCAATAACTTACAACTTGTACATTTAAACCTCCTACCATTACAGTTAAATTGACTGGCTGTGTGTGTGTGACATTATATATATTTTTTTACATTTTTCTTAAATACTTACTTTACAGCATTAATCACAATAAACATAAATATCTCTTCACAATCTTGCATACACATAGGTGAGAGACTGTCAGCTGGTGAGTCTCCTGGACCTAGCACTGGAAAAAGAATATGTTCAATCGAAGATTGCGGATTATTTGAATGTTCTTATTGACATTGGAGTAGCTGGCTTCAGGGTGGATGCAGCTAAGCATATGTGGCCTGGAGATATTCTGGCAGTTAACAGGAAACTGAACGACTTGAACACTAGATGGTTCCACAATGGCACACAGCCTTTTATCTACCAGGAAGTATGTTTAGCGGAAAACACTGTTGTGCTCTACCAGTTGCAAATGTATCTATTATAATAAAACACACATATAAAAAAACAGTTGGAACACGTGCTGTTAAAGAACTATGGGTGCTGCCAATGCCATATTGTGCCAAATCTTTAAAGTGACACCAAACTCAGGGGTTAAATCTTAAAAATGCATTCACGTACCTTAACTATTAACAAAAATGTATCCTATTTGTGTATCACTCAGCTGTAGATCCTGAAATCATCTATGAATTGTTACTGACACTGTCCTTCCTTCTGGAGGGTGACTACTTTTGTTCCTCATCGTCCCTGTGTGTATTGTAAAGTAACCACCTCTCCAAGCTCACTCCTGTGATGGACCACAATCTCAATACAAATTAGAAAACTATACATGAGATTGTAGTCAATCACAGGAGTGAGCTTGGAGCGGTGGCTACTTTCGAACACACACAGGAACCATTAGGAGCAAAAGTTGTCACCCTCTAGAAGGAAGGACAGTATTGGCACAAATTCAAAGATAATTTGAGTTTCTACAGCTGAGTGATGCACTAATAAGATACATGCTTGTTCATAGTTAAGGTACTTAAATACATTTTTAAGATTTTACTTCTGAGTTTAGTGCCACTGTAAAGATCGTCATCCTCCATTCGCATTCCTTTTAATTACTGAACCAGAACTGTTCAGCCAGCTAAGTTGGAAGTACCTGTTAAGTCGGAAGGGACCACTACAATATATCTGTCATGGCAGCTTCAGTTTAAGAAGCCAGGGAATCTGTTTGTTAGTGCCAGCTTTACTACTTTTTTTTGCACATTAGCTACCGAGCTCCTGGCACTTGTTCATCTCTTGTGTAGTGCTTCATTTAGTACTGGTACCAAGGTACCAAGTACCAGAAAATAGTTATTGCTTTGTGGAAGTATGGGGTTAGAAGATTAGCTTGAAAACAATGAATAGATCAGGTTGTAAAACATTTTTATGCTTTTGGATCATTTTGGATTTGCAAAATTGACTGTAGTGCTACATATCATGGACATTTGAAACACCACATATGTTAAATTTTAATCTAAGGCAAATGGCTAAGTACGCAGATGAAATGCACATGAAAGCTGTTTTTTCCCTTCCAAAATACTTGTATTTCTGTTTATCCAGTTCTGAGCTTTACACAGCCTGGCCATAACAAACTACAAGAAGAATGACACCACTTTTTCAGTTATAGACTGTTCAAAGGATACAGTGGTGTCCTTAGGTACCACCAGCCTGCTAATTGGACAGTGAAGGAGCAGTAGGAGACAGAGGTCATTCCTCTGCTTGCTGTACTCTCCTTCTATCAGCATTTTCTTAAAACATTTTGCATGCAGCATACCCAATTTTCTCCCATGTCTGCCCCTTACCCTTTCAGGCTCAGCATTGCTGTATATAGGATTGCAAAAGTCCCATACCAAGTCATAGTGAGGTACTTACAGCAGTTACACAAATATATATTTATTAATTTACTAATGAATACAGAACTGCAATCCTTTGTCTTGTGTCTGGTAGGAGTTCAGCTTTAAAGAAAGCAAACTAAAGGTAAGGTGCACCATATTGCAAACATAGGACTTACAACTCTACTTCTGTGAATCAGTATTATTTCCCATTGCTGTGTTGGGTGCACACATTCCTTCATGGAAGTCTTATCTTTTTCATATAGAAGATTAACTGACAGAAGAGTCAGGGGATTAGACATGCAACATTGCTAAAGAACTGAATCTTTTGTGCATCTTCCAATGTGTGTTCCATAAAAAAATTAGATATATTAAAAGTCATGCTTGAAACTGGTGTATGACTATAGTGAAAAATCGAATCAAATGCAGTATTTCATGTAGTGTTCTTTTTGGAATGGAGATGGAAGGGATGCTCTTAGCATTTGAAATTTAAAGCAGACATTTCAGGAACAATAAACTACTGTCTGTCTGTAGCCCACCATTTCTCCCATGCAAAATCAGTAGGCATTTAAAAAAATAATTAGCAAAAATTATCCTTACCTTTTAAACCAAGGTTTCTAGTCCATTTGTAGAGGTGATATCAACAAGCCTCACTGCATCCTCCTGGGAAGGCTGATGACCCCTTATCACAAGAATGTGCTCCTTTTTTAAACCCATAGTTACACTAGGGAAGGGGCAGCGGAACTACCAGATAGGCAATATGTTTTTCTCATGAAAGGTCCTCTGTAAGCATTTTCACCATGTCTTGTATTGCTTGAGTGTGAAAATAGAAATTTATTTGAGCTGGATCTGGTCTGGAAACTAAAATGGTTATCTTGCAGGTAATTGATCTGGGTGGAGAAGCTCTTTCTGTAAATGAATACATTGGCATTGGACGTGTCACAGAGTTCAAATACGGGGCCAAACTTGGAAATGTCATCCGCAAATTGAATGGAGAAAAGATGTCTTATTTGAAGTAAGCTTGGGGTAGGAAACTAAGTGCACAGAAAGCATTTCTTATAAGATGTTTTCATGTACAACTTTTTTGTCATACAGGAACTGGGGAGAAGGCTGGGGATTCATGCAGAGTGACAGAGCCTTGGTGTTTGTTGATAACCATGACAACCAGAGAGGACATGGTGCTGGAGGAGCCTCCATACTTACCTTCTGGGATGCTCGGTAAAGCATACTTGTTAATGTCTAGGGTACATGCTATATACACAGTACACATGGTATGTTCTTTAATTATGTGGAGTTTATTAGCTTACAGTGCCCAAGACTAAATTTACAACCATGTTTGTTAGGTTAATAATAATGAAAAAAAAAACTTGCTGCATCTTTAAGTATTCCAGCAAGGGTAATTTCAATCTGGGATGAATGTAATTACATCACACCACATGTAAAAAAAAAAAAACAGTTGCTTGTGGGTGATAGTCTATGTGAACCCCCCATACTCACTCTTTACTAGCCTACAGCAAGATACCAAGATAACTATAGTTTCAAACTATGCATCCACATATATAACCACAGGCTCTCCAGTTCATCTGCATTTCTCTAAAGACTATAGGGACATGCTTGTAAACCAAACCCCAACAAACAAGAATATAGCTTTTATTCACAATGTCTTTGCCAGGATCAATCACATCTTTGTTTAAACCCCTTTTTTGGTGCTTGTCTTATTCTCACATATGCTCTGTCCCTTGATCAGACCATGCAACGACTCCTTATTGGCCAATCCCTCCACCTGCTTAGCCTTTCAAACATACCTTCAAGAATACATTGCACATAACTAAAACCCAGATACCTCCCACATTCTTCTGTGGGAAACTCATCCAATTAGTCTCCTGCCTTAACCTCCTCCCGGCCCTGAAAAACGGCCGGCCGGGAGCCTCCTGGTCTGTTGGCCCTGCCCACTCGCACACGAGCGGGAAACTGCCCGAACTTAAAAACAGGCAGCAATGCCTGTTTACATGCAAGCGAACCGCTGGATATAGAGCTTTATAAGGTGCCGTTCGTGCAACCCCCCCTGTCCGCTGGTCCCCGTCAGATCGCCCTTTGCTCCGCTGGTCCCGAGCTCCGCTGTGCACGGTGTAAGCTCGAGACCAGCATGGTAGTTCTGTGACAAGATTAGAGGGAGATCAGTACATGATCTCCCTCCGATCACCTCTCCGGTGTCAGAATGCGGAAGTGATGTATATTACATCACTTCCACATTCTTGTGTCACTCTCCGGCTTCAGAAGCTGGAGAGAAGCTGATGAAGCAGATCTCTGGGTGACATTAAGAGGTCTTAGAGACCCCGGATGTCTCCATAAAGAGGACCTGTCACATCTCTTTGCTATCACAGAGGGTTTCTTAGCCCCTATGTGATAACAATAACGTTAAGTGAAAAAAAATAGCAAAAAAGAAAAAAGTCACACATGAAAAAGAATTTAAAAAACACAATTTTTTTTTTAAAGTCTCCACCCATACATACACGCGTGCAAACATGCGTCGGGTGCGCATACGTGCTAAAACAATGAGTGCACCCACTACGCCGCACATGTTACATATCACCGTGAACATTGCAGTGAGAGTAAACAATTTAGGGCCATCAATCACTGATGAGCGGTAAATGCTTTTAAAGTGTGGCCTATGGTCAATTTTGGGTATGGTAGCTATTTACGATTTCGCAGGTGCACGCAATTTTAAGGCCTGACAGTTTTGGTAGCTATTTACCTGATGTGACCCCATCTTTTATATTTTACCAAAAAAATGGATAAGAATAATTGTTTCTTAACATAATGTAAAAAAAGCATTTTTTTTTTGCAAAATTTTCAGTAATTTTTCCTTACTATGGTAAAAAATAAAAACCCCAGTGGTGAATAAATACTTCCAAAGGAAAGCTCTATCTGACCCCAAAAAATTGTATAAAATTAATTTCAGTACAGCATTGCATGATGGAATAAATGTCAGTCAAAGTACTGCAGCGCTAAAGACTGAAAAATGGCCTGGCCAGAAAGGGGGTGTAAGTACCTGGTCTTCAAGTGGTTAAAGAGGAAAGGAAGACTTCTCTTGCCCAAATAGAACAGGGATATCAGTCTTGCATTGAGGTACATAAAATAGACCCATCCATTCTACAAATATTAAATTAGACATGGTGAGACAAAACCTACACCTACATCTGCTAACTGAATTGGCAGAAAAAACAACTGACCAGGACAGCTCACAACTTTTACTTGAAAGGCAACAAGCAGGACACTTGTCTAGCACCAAGGCTTTGTAATGTGGATCCATTCTACAAAGCTTTTAAACTTATACTAGTAATCCCACCAAATCTACAATCAACAGTTATCTAAACTGTATGCTTCTTTTTACGATGCCTGTCATGACATCAAAAGGTAACTGTTCCTAATACATGAATATAAATATTTACAAAACTGATGTTCTATCTTGATAGATGCTTTATTTTTATTAGATGCCCAAAACACAATTTTAATAACTATTTCTTTTCCGGAAATCAGCTTACACAAAATGGCAGTTGGGTTCATGTTGGCACATCCTTATGGATTTACACAAATCATGTCAAGTTTTCGCTGGCCAAGGAACTTTGTAAATGGAAAGGTAAACCTTTTATCATTTGAATATATACATCTCAAATGCAGTTCACCCACTTCTCCATCTGAAAATAGAATACACAAAAAAGCTGGATTTTTGTATGCACTGTATCCATTTCATCCACATTCTTTATAAAAATGTAGTTCTTCCATTATCTATCAGCCAATCTCAGTCTTATTCCTAAAGGTAAATAGAACTCACTTATGTGAAGACATTTTTTTGACTATAAGCCAGTTTGTGTTATCACTTGATTAACTGGTGCAAGTGTCTACTACAGAGATCCCAAAACATTGAGAGCCATTTTAAAACAAAGTATATCAAACTGATTCATCCAAACTAAAGAAAAGTTGTTACCCAGTATAGCTATGGAAATGGAAGAGAAGATACAGCTGGCTATCAGAACAGTTGTGTTTTTTAATCTCCCTCGCAAAGATGTTAAAACTAGGTCCATAAGTAATAAACAATTACCCTAAAATGATGATGCTGTTTATCTGCAGGATGTTAATGATTGGGTTGGACCTCCAAGCTACAATAATGGGTCAACCATGGCTGTCACAATTAATGAAGATACAACTTGTGGCAGTGGCTGGGTTTGTGAACACAGGTGGCGTCAGATAAAGTAAGTTACTATATTTGCATTCAGAGATGCATTGACCTTTAGAATATAAAGTTTATAAACCTGTACCACGCAGGCTTAACAATTAGTGAAAAATAAATGTTGGCAATCAAAATATATATATCTAGCTGCTAATTTAGTTTTTAATCAAGAGAAGGCTTGTGTGGGATGGAAATTGCCCTGAAAGTACAGAAATCTTACGGATGATCCAATACTGTTTTTTGTTACTATGCAAAACATACTATTACTTGAAAATTGAAAGCTGGTATCCCTTTTGGAATGTGGCAACATGGAAGTGTGCAGGAGAACTAAATCCACATTAAAGGAACTGAATCAAAAAGACACACTGCTGCAAGGCTGCAAGAGTCATTAAATTGACCCCGAGTGTGAATGATGCTATGTAGCAGTTAAAGCTAAAGTTCAGTTAATTTTTTTATATAATTTAGCCAACACAGTGGAGCATAACTACAGCATCAGATGTGGTCATTCACCCACAACATCTAGTAGAACTAAGACACTGGTACATGTGTATGTAAAAACGGAACTTCCAGGGGGGGTGTAATTTTCTTAGTTATTATGCAGTTTATCCCATTTGTCACTATATTTCCTCTAAGGTACACTATGGGGTCTATTCACAAAGCTGCGGAAGGATCTGGCCTAGCTTCGGCCGATCCTTCGGCCCCAGGACCGATCCTTCGGCCCCCGGCCGATCCTTCGAAGCCGTTGCTTCGGCCTCAGGACCCCTTCGGTTCAGTAGAACCGAAGGGGTGCTGTACGGGCTATTCACTATAGCCCGTACAGCTCCCGATCATGGCCGAGCGACTCAGCCGAGCCGAACGCATATGCATTGGCTCGACTGAGCCGTGCTGAAAGCCGAAGCTGGCCGAGCGGCCGGCCAGTGGCCGGCCGACAGCCTACTTCTGACAGCTGGGTGGAGCCAGCCGTTATCTTACGGCTGGCTCCGGCCACTTTCAGAGAGATCAGCGTCCCTGGTTGCTAACCAGGGACACTGATCTCCAAACAGCTAACTCTCCCTGGCGGCCCGGGGAGTCTCCTGCTCCCGGCCGCCAAGGAGAGAAACACTGCTGTGTCTTTTTTTCTTTATTCTGACACGAGCGTTGTACCCGCCCTCTGCTGCAGTTCCCCATCAGGTCCATCAGCAGAGGGCGGGTACAATGCTAGTTTACTATTGGCTATTGCAAATTGAAATAGCCAATAGTAATGTCCCAATGCTTTTCAATGGGAACATTCTTTTATTTTTTTTCTATTCTGACATTGCTCGTGTCAGAATAAAGAAAAAAAGACACAGCAGTGTTTCTCTCCTGAATTTGTATTCACTAAACTAAGTGAATTTTCTCTTTACAAAGTGTACATGCTATGCACTTTTAGTAAATCAGCCTCACTGTGTAGCCAGAACTGCCAACTAGGTGCTAATCGGAAATAAAGATAAATGAAATTTTGGAGAACAGAATTAAAAATAAAGGCACCCAAATAGCCTAAGGTTCTATACAGTTTAGAAGAGCCTTTCTCTTACCAAGGCATTGGATGGAGAACCTGAAAGAACCTGGCAGTAATGTAGCAAATCTCCTCCATTTCTGCAGGAACATGGTCATCTTCCGTAATGTTGTTAATGGTCAAGCTCTTATTAACTGGTGGGATAATGGAAACAATCAAATTGCTTTTGGACGTGGAAGAGCTGGCTTTATTGTGTTCAACAATGACAATTGGTGAGTAATTATTCATGCCAACCCTTTAAAACAGATGGAAAGGCTAAGGCAACAAAATAAGCAGAGTGCAAGGAGGGCATACAGTAATGCCAGTGTGACAACATTTTGTAAATAAAAAATGATTTATTGTATTTAGTGATGCTTGTCTCTTGTATGCATAGCAAGGACTCTGGGTGGAGATGAGCTGCAGAACTTTGTCGCTTTTGTGCAATATGTAATAAAAAAGTTCTAATTGCTGTTAGGAGTTTCCCTAAAGCTAGAGGAGTCTGGAAAATGCAACATCCTAAATGCTGCAAAGCACACTGTCCAGATCCTGGAACAGCTGTCAATCAAGAAAATCTAGGTGTTTCATAGGGCACGTGTAGACATGCTGGGCAGTAGAAATAATAAGGCCAGCACATTCATCTGTAGACAGCATCTCTCAGAAGGGTGACAGTGCCACTGATGCATTAGAATGAGCTTAATGAGCTTTGTCCCCTACCATACTAAAGGTCCCATAATCTGCTAGGCTAGACTGGTATTTGTATTGTATAACTGTACTAAATACCTGAAAATATGCTATGCCAGTTTGAGGGGCCTGCAATAAAGGGGAGTTTGAGGGGTGTTTATACCCGCAATATAATGTAATTTTTTTTTTTAGCTTCCATGCATTTTCCATGCAGGCTCGAAGTGGACTGCATTTACTTGTTTTTAAAATTCTGAGATAACAGTAAGAGTTGAAAACATTTTACAGCCCCATAGTGATCACCTTGATTCTGGAAAACCCTGTTGTTTTCTTGAATTGTTTAAGTAGGCGCAGGGCAGGATTTACTCTTTCTGCTGGGTTCCTTAATGTGCCCCCTCCCCGCCAAACCCCCCCTAGTGGAGAATAGCAACCAGATGGAGGGGGTGGCAGGGTTGGTTTTAATTTTTTGTTGTTGTTTATTTTTTACTTTTTTATAACTTTATTTTTTTAATTTGTTTACTTTTTTTAATTTATCTCATCTTTTACTTTTATATTATAGATTGTTTTATAATTTTTTTTACTTCGTCACTTTTTTTATTTGTATTTCTTATTATTTTTTACTTAGTAGGCATAGGTATGTGGGTTTTTTTAAATTGTATTTAAAATGTATTTGGTATTTTCATTTCAGGGATATGGACGTTACTCTTTACACTGGACTTTCACCTGGCAAATACTGTGACATCATTTCTGGTCAGAAAGAAGGTAACGTTTGCACTGGTAAACAGATCAGTGTAAGCGAGAACAGTTTGGCCAATTTTGTAATTAAAAGTTCAGATGAAGATCCATTTGTTGCCATTCATGTCAATGCCAAGCTATAGAAATGCCTTCTACCCCTAATAAACACATTTTAACTAACTTTATACAGCATTTCAGGTTTATTTTTTCTTCCTCTTGATTGTACATTGTTGATTGTACATTGATTTTTTTGTAAAACTTTTTGTGTAAAAAAAAAAAAAAAAAATTTGCATTGTTTTGATTTGGAATAAAATTATCAGCATTATTATAAGCAGTATTCTTCAGATATGTTTTTCTTTTCATATTATTGCACTTTTTATATTACGATTTTAGTAGGAGTATTGCCAGAGGCGTAACTAGAACCTTCAGGGCCCCGGTGCAAGAAACCTTCAGGCCCCCCCCCCAAGGCAGCACATGGTTAACAGGAAGGCTGCTGAGGTCCCCAGCAAGCGCGGGACCTCAGGCAGCCGCTTGTTTAAAATTTTAGTGCTGGTGTTCTGTCTAACGCCGACCCAGTACGCTTACGTACATTTGGGATTAACGAGGAAAAATGCATTTATTTACAAAGTATTTGTTTTTAATGGTTATGCAGGACTACAAGTCCCAGCAATACATTATAATAAAAGTCAGCACTACACACACACCCTTACCCGCGCGCCCCCCCTTCCCACTCTAGACTTACCTTCCCTCTCCTGCAGGGCCCTCTTCCTCGCCTCTGTGGCCAGGGGGCAGAGCTAAGAGGAGAGGGTTCTCACAAAGCAGAATGTGCTGCCCGGCGGTGCCTGCAGCACATTCTGCAGGACCAGTGACAGCCTCTCCATCCCTGCCGCACAGCCGCCCATACATGCTGCAGGTGGCTGTGCGGCAGGGAAGGAGCGGCACTATCTCGGGGGGGCCTCTTCTTCCTCGCTGGGCCCCCCCCCCAGGTGGCGGAACGCCAGAGCCTGGTCCCGACCCTGGTAGTTCCGCCAGTGGGTATTGCACATAAACATAAACTTGATCTAGAAAGGTTAGAAATAGTAGCTTTTGGTTCATATTGGATCCCTTTTTTTTTTTTTTTAATCGAAGAGGGTATAACTACAAGACTGCTGAAGAAGACATCTGTTCCAGCCACAAGCACCCGTTGTGATCCCATAATGTAGTGCATGATTGCAGATCGAGATCTAGTTCTAGCAGAGACACCTGGTTAAGGAAGAGCTCAGCATGTACATACAGTAGATGAAACCTTGGAAGTTGATAAGCCCTTTTCTAAGATTGTGGTGATTTGTTGACCATTGTGACCTCTAGTAAGTCTCTATAGTTCCAGTCATGAGAAGCCCCCTGTATGAACAATCTTGCTATATTGAACTTTTAATTTGTATACTTGTCCTGAGTTGGTGTCTTAGGAGATACTGGAAGTGTATGTATGTTTTTTTTTTCCTTTTTATTTTTATTTTTCTTCTGGATGTAGAGTGAAAACCCATGTCAAATGTGTGTCTATGCTGGGCAGATTCACACTGCCTCTGCCTATATTGGGCCCTAGAACATCAGGAGCAGATGACAGCATGGGGACTTTGAGTGAATAAAACTACCCTGGCCAGTTTGCAGATCTGTGGGTGGGACCTGATGGTACCCTCAAAGTTATAGCATATGCAATGCATGAATCAGCCTACCCTGTTTCAGGTATGTAACCACTGAACACCAATGAATGGGGGCCCTTCACCCCAAGATACAAATACAGGTGAAACTCGAATAATTAGAATATCGTGCAAAGTTCATTTATTTCACTAATGCAACTTAAAAGGTGAAACTAATATATGAGATAGACTCATTACATGCAAAGCAAGATAGTTCAAGCCGTGATTTGTCATAATTGTGATGATTATGGCTTACAGCTCATGAAAACCCCAAGAACCCCAAATCCGCAACCTCAAAAAAGTAGATGATTACATGCAATCAATAAAACAAGGATTGTACATAGAACAATATCGGACCTCTGAAAAGTACATGCATGCATATGTACTCAGTACTTGGTTTGGGCCCCTTTTGCAGCACTTACTGTAATTACTTTTGCATGATATTCTAATTATTCGAGTTTCACCTGTATAATACGGCATTCTCCTACTGAACACTAATGATTGACACACTTCGCTGAAAACAGATTTAAGAGGGCCCCTCTGCCACAAAACACCACTGTAACAAATAATTAATGGTAACTACTAATGAAATTCAATGGTTGAATTTACACTGACTTCCCATGAAACAGGAATTTACATTGATCGTCAATGTAATACAGAGATTTAAACTGACTTCCCATGAAACTAGGAAATTTATACTGACCGCCAATGTGACTAATGAACTTGCGCAGACCTCCAATGAATCTGGGGAATTTACACTGACCACCAATGTAAAAGGGGAATTTGCACTGACTACCAATGTAGCAGATGAAATTCATTCACCACAGATGCATTAACACTGACCACCTATGTAATTGGGAAATTAATACAGACTTCTAATATAACAGGGAAATGCATTCTGATCACCAAAGTAATGGGAGATTTTACAGTGACTGCTAGGGATGAATTACCTTGGCTGGATTTGCAAACCCAGCAGGAAGTCCATGTGTAAAGAGAATTGATGATCACTGCTGAATCACATTTTCAGATTCCATATTTATCTTATGCTTAATAATACATATTAAGAAATGTATCTGATAAGTAAGACTATTTAGTAAATATGGTATAAGATAAGGCACACTACAAGAAGTAAATTATATGACATGTACGGGAGGAGAAGGATTTTCAGCTAAGCCGCCAGAAGCGCTTCTACTGTAAAGCCGACAGTTGACTTTACAAGTTTAAACAGAGTCCTGGCGGCAAAAGCCAGGAGTCTGTTAAACAGCCCCGATGCCAGCGACGTACACTGTACACCCAAACCTAGTGCTAAATCCCATTGAAGTAAAATTTTTCTAAATCTTTTAAGGGTAATGGACATAATATTGTTAAAAATGGCTAGTTTAAATAAACTGGCATGGGAATATATTCCAATGCAAAAATAAAATATACCATCAAGTTAATGTGGGAGTCTGTTATCTTAAAGTCTGTTAAAAAAATCTTCTGTGCTTTCATAGTAAAAATATTTATAGACAAATCCTTGACTAAATGGTGTCCCAATATCTTAATACTGTCTACTAGACATGTGCAGTTAGTTTTTTTCCGAATTGAAATTCATACAAATGTTTGGAAATTTGTGCATTCAGATGCATCCGAATTTCCCAATGACAGAAATAACAACAATTTCGAATGCATCCGAATGTACGAATTTCAATTCAGATTTTCGTTTGTGGACATATTTTTCCTTTTTCTGTCACTTTGCTGCAATGAATAAATGTTCGCAATTAACAAATATTCATACCAAATCCCGAACAGAATAAATTTTTGGACCCGAATCCTGAAAAACAAGATAACAAAAAACCTGAAATGAAACAAAACAAAACTAATTAATTTTGTTGCTGGCTTACATGTCCTCTGTCTACCTCTTCCACCGCCTTCCAATCTATCTATCATTTATCATAATATATTTTATTGTTTTTTCTAAATTCCAAGATCATTTCCTTTTGTCTTAATATTTAATAGCAAATCCTTATTCCTGCACCACCTAGGTGCAGGAATAATGTAGCTAAAACTACAATCTATGTAGTATGTCTAATTTTTTTCAGATACCAACCCCATCACAGTGGTATCATCTGCAAATTTAATTACAAGATTAGAACTGTGGCTAGCCATACAATCATTACAATTCTTCTAATGGTAGTATTTAAAAAACACTTTCCAATCGTCACAGATGGAAACCTATTAACCGCCTCCCGGCAGGCCGTTGTAAGGATACAGCCGGCTGGGAACTTCCTAGATCTGAGCGGGCGTATTTGAACGCCCCGCCAGGTCCGCCCACTCGTGCAAGCAGGAAACTGCCTAAATTTTAGAACAGGCAGCGATGCCTGTTAACATACAAGCGATCCCCCGGCTATAGACCCGGCGGATCGCTTGTATAAGCTGCCGGTCCGTGTACCCCCCTCCCGCTTGCAAAAAAAATTAGCCACACATGAAAAGGAATTGAAAAAAAACACAAATTTGTTTTTAAAGTCCCCACCAATACATACACGCATGCAAACATGTGTCAGGAAAACGACGATTAGAATTTAGAGCTGAACTAATAGCTACAAATAGCATTCTCACATAAATATTCTGCTTCTCTAAGTGGCAATAAAACTGCATCTTCAGTTTTTCTACTTTTCCTTGTAGTCAAACCCAGGAGGCAGTCTGGCTTTAATATAGTCTGACACCTTTCTCTCAAAGCATTTTATAATCACTGTTGTTAACTGCCACGGAGGCATAATGCAATATTTATTTATTTAACGGTATTTGTATACCTCCAACAATTTACGCAGCACATTCACATCAGTCCCTGCTCTCAAGGAGCTTAGAGTCTAAGGTCCCTATCTCACATGCGTACATGCAGGGACAATTTAGAGAGAAGCCAAATAATCTTCCTGGATGTCCTTTGAGTTTGGGAGGAAACCGGAGTACCTGGAGGAAACCCACGCAAACACTGGGAGAATTTGCAAACTCCATGCAGATAGTGTCTTGACCGGGATTTGAACTGGGGACCCTGAGTGCTGCAAGGCAGAAGTGTTAATACTCTGATTTCTGATGGTTAATACACATATCTGAAGACTGATCACTGAGGTTGATATGTATATAATGAAAACTGGCAACTGAGGGTGTTTTAAAATGTATTTTTTTGTTTCTATCCTATTAACACAGAATGGGGTTGATTTACTAACCTTATAAACACACCACGAACATGTATACACCTCTGTAATGTGTTCCCTCCCAGCATGATCTATGGGTGGAATCTAAACACCTTTTTAGTGTGTACACACCCAGCAGGTGTGTTGTGCAAAGCCAAGCATGAATTGCAAGGTGATGTTGTGTAAATTAGCTCTATGTTGTGTTGCTTGTGTTGATGAATGCAGGAATGTAAATGCATGAGCTAACCATTTTTGTCTAAACTGTGAAGCAGCATTATATATGCATCATGTGCATGATTTTTCTATATATGGCATTAGTGGAAATATGCTTTTAGAGACTTTTTGGTTGATAAATACGTTTTGCTGTGTGAAAATCACACGCACCTGGTGCGTGCGTGTGTTTAGGTTAGTAAATCACCCCCCATGTATCACACAACCTAAAACTATTTAACCTTTTGTTAGGACAGGCAGTGTGCACATCTAGTTTACAATACAGACAGGGATAATTATGTACATAGAAGGGGAAAGATGGGTAGGATTGTTGAAGCAAGTAAAAAGGTAAGCAGCAATTTTATTTTTTAGGGGTTATTCACAAAGCTGCCGAAGGCAGCCGAGTGAATTACCCAGCCGAAGCGAAGTGAACCAAACAACGTTCGGCTCAGTACGGCTGATTTACTCTGTACTCTGGCCCAGTACGGCTGATTTTAGCCATACATCAGCTGCCTTCGGCTGCACTTCGGTCAGCCGAACATGCTCTGCATATTTGGCTGAGCCGTTGGATCGGCTGAGCCAAAGCTCCAGCAGCTCACTCGCTGCTGTTCGCCCCTATTCTCATAGGGGCTGAACGGCAGTGAGTGAATAGTCAAATGCCGCCAAGCGGCATTCAGCTTGGCTATTCTGCTCGGTATTGTGTTCCCTCCCAGCATGATCTATGGGTGGAATCTAAACACCTTTTTAGTGTGTACACACCCAGCAGGTGTGTTGTGCAAAGCCAAGCATGAATTGCAAGGTGATGTTGTGTAAATTAGCTCTATGTTGTGTTGCTTGTGTTGATGAATGCAGGAATGTAAATGCATGAGCTAACCATTTTTGTCTAAACTGTGAAGCAGCATTATATATGCATCATGTGCATGATTTTTCTATATATGGCATTAGTGGAAATATGCTTTTAGAGACTTTTTGGTTGATAAATACGTTTTGCTGTGTGAAAATCACACGCACCTGGTGCGTGCGTGTGTTTAGGTTAGTAAATCACCCCCCATGTATCACACAACCTAAAACTATTTAACCTTTTGTTAGGACAGGCAGTGTGCACATCTAGTTTACAATACAGACAGGGATAATTATGTACATAGAAGGGGAAAGATGGGTAGGATTGTTGAAGCAAGTAAAAAGGTAAGCAGCAATTTTATTTTTTAGGGGTTATTCACAAAGCTGCCGAAGGCAGCCGAGTGAATTACCCAGCCGAAGCGAAGTGAACCAAACAACGTTCGGCTCAGTACGGCTGATTTACTCTGTACTCTGGCCCAGTACGGCTGATTTTAGCCATACATCAGCTGCCTTCGGCTGCACTTCGGTCAGCCGAACATGCTCTGCATATTTGGCTGAGCCGTTGGATCGGCTGAGCCAAAGCTCCAGCAGCTCACTCGCTGCTGTTCGCCCCTATTCTCATAGGGGCTGAACGGCAGTGAGTGAATAGTCAAATGCCGCCAAGCGGCATTCAGCTTGGCTATTCTGCTCGGTACCTCCGTGGTACCGAGCAGAATGGAAAATCAATTAAAAGAGTTTTTTTTTAAAAAGTAAAAAAATATATTTTTAAATATAAATAGCATTTGGGGCGCTGATCTGTCAATACAAGTGGGCGAAGCCATCAGGGAGATCACGGCTACCTCCACCCAGCTGTCATTTGCGGGGCTTATGGCTTACGGCCGGCCGGTCGCCCTGCTTCAGTTGGCCTTCGGCTCGGCTGAGCCACTTGGCCACCTTCGGCTGCTGTACGGGCTATAGTGAATAGCCCGTACAGCAGCCCTTTGGTTCAACTGAACCGAAGGGCAGAGGCGGCCGAAGAGAGCAGAAGGATCAGCCAAAGCTGCGACTGGATCCTTCGGCTCCTTCATGAATAACCTCCTAGGTTTTACTATGTGAATGGGAACATGTACCATAAATAAAATAGGTGTTGTCCCAATTTGGCTGCAAACATTTTATAAGCGTAGCTCATGCCTACAACACCCAAAATGTGTTTCCTGCTTCCTGTGAATGCTAAGGTAAGTTATATTTAGAGTATGGCTTTGCAAAACTGCCTCAGTGTTAATAGCATGTAATTCTTAAAAGATCAAAATAGTGGCAGAAATGAAGAAAGAAAAGCTTATGGAATTAATGAGACCCTGTGTTCCATTTATACAATGGCTACCCCCAGACCTTAAAGCAGGGCTAATAGCGAAGTCTCTGCCTCTAGCACCCAAGAAAGAACTGTGCACCAATTAAAAGTCATATGTCTCTAAAAAAAATGTTAAATTATTTTGTTGGGTGAAATAGTTGCATTGTGAGGTATTCTGAGGTTAATCACAGCTTACTGAAACTGCTAAATGTGAACTGACATCCTGATATCAACTACCTCATGACTACATCCTGTGACAATAATGAGGTCTGGGCACCCCAAAACTAGTCAGGAAACCTCACCGCTCCCTTATTCTCTTGAATTAAAGCAGCTGTCCGATTAAACATTTTTGTGTACATAAAGTCTGTATGCTTCAGAAGGGCTTCAATTCAACTATAATTGCCATTAACAAGGTTAACAATGACATTAATTAGCAGAACACTGATAACCAGAGATATGTCATATGTATCATCACAACATGTTAATCCAGGCTGATTTTTTAAAAGTGAATATGGCACATAATAAAAGCACTTAGGTGTGGAAGACAAAACCTAAATAGCTCATCAATTCAGATGAGACAGATCCAATAGGGATCATAAAACTATTAAGTAAAAGTCATATAAATATTATTGAGTCAGATGACCTGTAAATAACCTGTTAACAAAACTATTTTCCAAATTTCGCTAATAATTCATAACTTTTGACCTGGGGGCGCTACAGTAACAACAAAAATGTATGTAGCTGTATCATGAAACACTGGTCACATACATACCATATATTTCTGTGTTATGGGGTACAGAGGGCCAAGGGCACACATTACCCCTTTTGAGGAAGCAATATGTCACATATATCAAGTCATTCTGAATTGAGAAAGCTGTTTGGATGACCAGTGAAATGTCTTCAAGAAAAATACAGCAAGTCCAGTTGCCTTGGCTTATTTTATACACATATATAATGACCTGGATGATTGAGAACCTTCATGGACATTATGAGTTAATGGTTTACACATGTAGAATTTTGTATTTAGAGTGCAATGCAATATTTATACACAACTGAAATTAACCCTGTATGACTAATAAAGGCATCCTGGACCTTTAATTAAAAATATATATTTTTTACAGTACACCTTTTAACGGGATCATTGTAAAGCCTTGGATTTGTGTAACTAAGTTTATCCACAGTTAATATGTTAACTTTGTCAATACAGATAACTGTTTAAACTTAGACTTACGTTGGATCAATATGCAACAGTTAATGATTAAAGCATCACACATTATTGGCGGTGTTTACAAGAAAAGATGAAGTGACATTTATAATAGACATTTTCATTCAGTTCTATAGGCAGATCTATGGGCTCACCATGGTATGATGCGGTCATACTTTTTTAAAGCGCATACCACCAGAACACAGTGGTGTGAACCTAGTCCATATATCACAGGGCAAATTGCCTTGTCTTGCATTCAGGCTGTGCTGGAATAAACAGTCAGTGCAGCCCGAATGCAGTCATTGAACTTTATTAGCCACAATACTGTATGTGATCCAGAGGGTAGATATTTTTATATTGACTGGCCTACTCCACGATACAGAAATTACCCTTGTCTCATACTATGCCCCCAACAAGAACCAACTCCCCTTCTTTACCCATCTACTCTCCACTGTACATTCTCTTGCTGCATCCCAGCCCCCTCCTCCCAAGTGTGCATCTTCATTTTTGATGTTGGAATGCTCAGTCTTGTAATGAATAGTGTAGCTGAATCGAGCTAGCCTTACCACCCAGTTCTAGTGCACCTTTCTTAGCTATTTTCATATAAGCAAGTGGTTTGTTGTCCATGTAGATTTCCACTTATCCACTCTGTAGGTACTTTGGAAATTTTGGGGCGAAAGCCCATAACACCGCTAGCAACTTAAGTGTTAAAGAGCTCTAGTTAGTGGGATGGTGTTCGATAAGGTGTAGACTCTGGCTAGCATTAACAATATCTTTCCCAAACCTGTCTTGTTCCTGGTTCACCAAAGCTCCCAAGCCTTACAAGCTGCTGTTTGTATATACCTGGAAGAGATTTTGGTAATCAACATATGCCGTGATGGAGGTGGTAGTCAGTCTTTCTTTGAGAATCGAAAAGGCTTTAGCTTGTGCTGCCTGCCACTGAATCTCAACTAAAGAAGAGTGAAGGAGAGGTTTTGCCTTTTATATGATTAGGATGTCCACACAAAAGCTGTGTGAATGGAGCAGTAATCCAAGCAAAGTTCAGGGGGATGTGTTGGTAATAACTAGGGTTGCAGCAGGTAGGCAGCTGTCATTTGTAAGGAGCACACGGAGCTCCTGGGATTTGTACATCTCTGTTTTAATGTACGATTTTGTTTTTATAAATATAAATAAAGGGATGCACAGATACCAGTTTTGCGAGTACGAGTACTGGTACTTGCCGAGTACTTACAAGTACGAGTACTGATACATTTTTGTTGTCATGTGACAGTTTTTCTAAAACAATACAGACTAATGATTTTAGGACAGTGGTGGAGCGCTAGAGCCAGGTCCCAGCTGCAACCGTTGCCCCCCTGGTAGTTCTCATGAAAATGCCAAGTATCTGCACTGGTACTCGAAAAGGATCTGTGCATCCCTAGTAATAACCAATTAGACTCTAGAAGGATTGTAACCTGGTCAGTTTGAGGGGTCTGCCAATTTTGTAGGGCATACCTCTTGGTTGAGTGATACCCATTAAGCCTCAACTACATGTCTCAGGTACTGTAATAAGGTGACATTTATTCACCTGGAGCTTCAGTCTATACAGGGTAAACCAAGTAAGAACCTAGTGTTGGTGTCGGATATGCTCGTCAAAAGTCTTGGAGAATATTATGATATACCGTATTTTTCCCCCCAAAAGGAGGAGGGAAATGTGCCTGCGTCTTATGGAGCAAATCCCGACTCAGGTCTAGCATGGAAAAATAACAGTTTGAGTGATCTAGGGCAGAGATACCTCGATAGTTCCTAAGTCCCTTAGTGAATGTAACCATATGTTTTCAAACTAACCGCTGCAACTGTATTAATGGCTCCAGCATTATCTCCTGCATAGGGAGAGGGAATTGTTCCAACAACTGCAGAAAGTAGGCATCTTTCAAGTCTTCAGTGCATTGGTTAGGCCAAAGGGCATCTGATTAATCTCGTACAAATCTAGAGAGGTAATGCAAGCAGTCTTTTCATGGTCCCCTTCCTTGACGGGGACTTACCAATATCCACTGGCCAGGTCTAGCATGGAAAAATAACAGTTTGAGTGATCTAGGGCAGAGATACCCTTAGTGAATGTAAACATATGTTTTCAAACTAATCGCTGTAACTGTATTAATGGCTCCAGCAGTATCTCCTGCATAGGGAGAGGGAATTGTTCCAACAACTGCAGAAAGTAGGCATCTTTCAAGTCTTGAGTGAAGGTCTGCAGGGAGGCACATGCAGCCTCCCTGTCAGAGCAGGAAGAAAGGACACTGAGAAAATATCTGCGATTGTCAGTTGAGAGAGGAGTCATACAAGGCAGGTTCCTAGATTGTCACTTTGCACTAAGACTTTCCCTGCTGTACTACAGAGTCCTGGCCACCTATTTGCCTTTTACTTCAAGGTTGTGTTCGGGCTGTCTATCATGATGGTGGTCCCTAATTCCAGCTGGAAGTGGACGTACAATCTCTTGCCGGGCTAGTCTCACTAGCTCTCTGTATATGATTATTAGTTTGCTGCCAGTATATCCTTTTACTGAAGATTGCTCTGTCTCCCTCCCTGTGTTTAAGGTTAACTATGCCATTAATGCTCTTCATAGATTTCTCAGTTTTTTGTTTCTCACGTACTTCCTCTTATTTTCAAGTGATGCAATTATTGTCTATTGATAGATGGGCCTTTGAACCAGAGACATTTGCTTGGCATGTACTTTTTGATATTGGATGATGTACTATTATTTTGCATGATGACATTGCCGTACCTATGACCGGGTTCTACTTTTTCATGCAATCATGTTATGTATATGAATTATATTTTCAGTAGGGAACTGGGTGATGTTTGGAGGTTTCTGTGTCATTCCAAGATTTTAGTATAGTAAAGGTTTTATTTAGACATGTGCGATTCGTTTCGTTCCGAATCGAAATTCGGACGAATTTTCGTAAATTCGGACATTCGGATGTATCCGAATTCCGAATTACAGACATAACGAATGCAACGAATCCGAATTTCCATTTCCGAAATTCGGTAGCGTTCGCACGAACGTTCGTTTCGTTTTCTGTTCTTATTCGTTTCTTATTCGTTTCGTTCGTTGGAGCAAAGTGACCTTAGAGAAGGAGAAAAATATTTTTTCCCCCTCAAATGTCACTTTTGCTGCAAACGAACGAAACGAATAAGAAACGAATAAGAACAGAAAACGAACCGAACGTTCGTGTGAACGCTACCGAATTTCGTCCGAATCCGAATTCCGAATCCGAATTGACTTTCACACCCGAATCCCGAAAAACGAAATAACACAAATCCGAATTTAAAACGAAACGAAACGAATTTTTTGGCAGTGCACATGTCTAGTTTTATTCACTTTTTCTATTGGACAATACATTTATATTTTCTTAAATTATTGGATCTGTCATTCAGTGCCCCAAACGCCCCACTATGTTCTTCTATTTTTCTACATTTTAGAAACAAGTTGGGGGCAGGATAATGCATTCCCTACAGGTTGCCCCTCTGCCATGGGAACACCTGTACGGTTATTCACTAAAGGGTGAAGAGTTTGGAGAAGTGAACAATCTAGGCCAACATAGCCGATTATCCAATTTAGCTCACTTTTCGGATCAGCTATGTTGTCCTAGATTGTTCACTTCTCCTGCCTTCTCCAAACTATTTACCCTTTAGTGAATAACCCTGCTAGTTTAAAGGCAAGTGTGAATCAGGCCTGGACCTCCCTCCCCCACAATTCCTGGGAACATGTCCTAGACGCCCGCACTACCAACACTTAGGTTCAGTGTCTGGGTCCCTCTGCAGAGGATTGTTTCTAGGAGGTGTCTACAGTAGTCTTTTTTGACTGCAGCCACCTCCTGCCTGACAGAGGCTAAAGATGCTGCTTGCACTACTGTCACCAGAGTTTTTGAGAGCGGGTGTAGCTGTCAAGGGAGATGACATGGCCACTTCTTCTATATCTAGGGACTGTATGAATCCCTGGGTGACCCTCACCGGGTCTCCACCACTTCCTGGATACATTCGACAACCTCTTGTAGGGAAATTGCAAATTTCACTACATTAACAGTCCACATGCAATCCCATAGTCATCGTTTAATTGGCCCAGACAAAACCCCGATAATAAATTGATTACAGGTCACCTGACCAGGATTTTGTATGGCTGCAAAGCCTGGTCCATCGTTGACTTCCAGGCAGTTTCATAGCTCCTGTATGGCCACTGTGAACTGCAGGATAGTCTCTGTCTCTTTCTGACTCCAGGTGAAATTTTTCTGGAGTTTTGTCACCAAAGTAATTACCCTATACAAACTCTCTAGGTGGGCCACTATGGCTTCTCTAGTCCTTTTCTTTCTCAGGTAGGACTAGCCCCACCTATCTCTCCCCCATTAAAAACTGTCTAACCAGGTTCCTGATCTTCAACAGGTCGGAACCTGCGTTAGACATGTACCCCCACCCCAGCAAAACACCCAAATAAAAAGTTTGGCTCTGGCGCTGGGGATTAGAACTGCACGTTCTAAATGAGCCCCAAATTCCAGGTAGTTGATTGCAACATCAGAAAGCTGTGTCACTCAGATTTGGAACAATCATGCTGCACTTTCCAGTCATTCTGCCCAATCCACAAAGGGAATATTTGTGGCAGTAAACTTTGGGGTTAACTCCAGTATGGCTCCATCATGCACCATAGCCATCCCTCTTACCATGTTCATCACTGAGGATGATGGTTCAGTCATCCTGCCAGCTACACCAAAATGTGGGAATGGGGCTAGCTGAGTGGCAGCTATTTAAAAGTACCAGAAAATACAACTTTTTTTAATTTTATGGTTTTTATAACGAAGAATAAACAGTGTGACGGACCCCGGGTACCCCGACTGGGTACCTCCGCTAAAGAGCTTAAAATCTCCTGTTCTCTTGCTGGGCCATAATCGGTGGGTAAGAGGCCAGCCTGCAGCCCCCTCCAACTAGCACAGTGACGGTGCAGTCCGTCACAAACAGTATGGCAATATTGTAGCTATTCAACAACAAATGTATGAAAAAATAAGGCACTTTCTCAGTTCTAGCACAAGGCAATTCAAATAGTCAGAACTTACAGTGAGTAGCATGCCCAAGGACTGCTCCTTAAACAGGTCCCCTATGTTGGCATAGAGTGGCCTCACAAATAAGGTGCTGTGCTGTTGATACAGGGCACAAGAATGCGCCAAAAACCAGATGCAGGCTGGAACAGGGTCCTTCCCAAAACCTGCAGCAGTCTCCAGGGCTATTCCCTTCTGTCCCTACACTGTTCCTCCTAATTCCCCTGCCTATATATCCCTAACCAGTGTGTGATAAGTTCCTATCAAACCATATACCAAAATGACCCAGCCGGAGGCCATATAAGGTCTTTCTGGGTTCAATATGGGGGCCCAAATCTGGGGAGAGCTATTTGTCCAATCAGACACAGACTTCACCAAGACAGCCACCTGAAGTGCAGTCCACTGAGGGGTTCCCCTCATGCCAGAAGTAAACAGTTATCATGTGGTCACTGTGTTTACCTCTGACAGCTAAGCAGGAAGTGAGTTTTAGTGAGTCATCAGGTGTAGTGGCAGATGTCACACTGCACCCTGCTACAGGAAGGATCACAAAAAAAGGGATCTGAAAGAATCTTCCTTAATTTCAGTTTAGACTACAAAATCTAGGGAGCGCCAACCTTGTATTAGGACAAAACATATCTTTTCATTAGCTCCACTTGCCATATTCATCTGACAGACAATCTCCATGCATATGAGAAAAACAAATCTACTTGTGGGAATTTTCTATAATATCTTCACCTGGCTACTTCTATCACTATGAGTAGTGACAGGTGGTCATTTGACATGCAACACCTACCCTTTATAAGACCAGGAGCATGAGTAGATAAGGTCACATTAGCAGGCAGGATGAAGCTCCTACTTCTGCTGGTGATAGTTGGGCTTTGCTCAGCTCAATACAATCCCAACACAAGGGCTGGGCGAACATCAATTGTCCACTTGTTTGAGTGGCGATGGGACGACATTGCAGCAGAGTGTGAAAGATACTTGGGACCCAATGGATTTGGAGGAGTACAGGTAACTAAACCATACCCTAAACATTACTCTGATAACACTCTAATTTTTTTTACAGTCTCAGTGGTTGCTTTGTCCAACTATTAAAGTATATCTATACCCAAAACTTTTTGTTAGCTTTAGATAGAGTGGGGGAGGGTTAGAACCCTTGTCAAGCTTTGCAGCCATCCAGGAAGCGATTTCCCCCCTTATTTTCTGTTCTGAGGACAACCTTTTACCAAACAAAAATTAAGGAACAATTTACAATAGAGACAACAAAACAAAGCTGCCAAGGGTTCTAGCATTCCCCTATGGCTGCAAAAGAACTCTTGGCAAAATGTTTATTCACCCTTGCAGTCGAGTTATAACCGCACTGCAAGGGTTGACTTGTCGTTTTTGTCTAGGCGCTAAAAAACAATGTACTCACCCGACCTGCTGAGCCAGTATTCTGTTGAAATAGCCAATTCGTCGGGATCTGCAACCGTGTCACTTCCTGTTGGCGGTACTGCACATGCGCGCACACCCGGCTGCATAACAAAAAGCCCATAAGAATACTCGTTGAGTTGTCCAAACTGCTGCAGAACCCACTTCAAAGCACTGTATTAGTTTTATAACAGTGCTCTGGCAGCAGTTGGACAACTCAATGAGTATTCTTATGGGTTCTTTGTTATGCAGCTGGTTGCATGCGTGCACATGCACACTACTGCAAACTTGTCGCAATCTCCTGCTGGCAAGTCCATGAGGTTGCTTATCTCCACAAGTTGGCTATTTCGACAGAACACTGGCTGCCTGTTTTTCCTGTCTCTGAAGCCCGTCTACCCCTATGCTGCAGCATTGGAATGTTCCTTAGCGTAATTACGTCTTTACACTGTCTATAGAACGTGATGATATATGGGATCTTACTACAATTTGAACATCACCGTTACTCCTTGTTTAGTTTTAATTTGAATAATCCCTAATTAATTTCTATTTTCAGCTTGAATCCCTATTAATCCTTTTTCATTTTCTACCTCTTACAACTCCCACACATTAAGAGGCTCTTTTCTAATATCTACTGCAAGGGAAAATTATTTATATACTCTGATGTTTAAAGGAGAACTATGGGGCAACATTTTTCCCCATAGTTCTCTTTTGGGTCACAGGAGGATATATACTGTGTCCTCCCATGACCAAAAGCTGGCTGATTGACAGCTGGCTCTGCCTTTCTAGAGTCAGCGCTGAAAGATCGGAGAGGGGAGGGGGGGAATCCTTGCGGGGAGCAGTGACTGACGGTCACCATTCTCTGCAAAGAGGTGAGCGGGTCAGCGGTATGTTTTCGCTCACTTCCCAATCAATAGAGCCAACATGTGGCAGTTTTAATGTCACACTTTGGCTCTAACTCTAACTATGAGGATGAGTGTAATTCACTCGCCCCATAGTCCTCCTTTAACTTACTTTTTTACCTTTCAAACACAAAAAAAAGAGGACAATTAGAATTTGTTTACTGTGAGTAGAGCCTCTGTTCTCTTTCTTTCATTTGTAAGGAATCCACAGCTCCCAAGAGCACATAGCACACTTCACATTAGGCTTTTTCCTTGATGGAATATATAATCTAATGCTGCTGCAACAGTCAAACAGGTGCCCATACTAGTGCCTAGACATGTGCGATTCGTTTCGTTACGAATCGAAATTCGTACAAATTCTCCTGAAATTCGTAAATTCGGAAGCATCCGAAATCCGAATTGCAGTTTCCGAATTATATCGGAAATACGAAATTCCGTTAACGAATTTCGGATCCGAATTTCTTTGAAACAGGAACTAATATTACCCCTGTAAATGAGATTGAACAACATGACAAGATTTTTTTTTTAATCCGAAATACGGATCCGCTGCTGCTGAGGGTTGCATTACAATACACAGGCAGGAAATACGAAATTCTGTTGACGGAATTTCGTTCCGTTACGAACATTCGTTCTATTGAAGTTAAAAAGCAAAGTACATTTGTTAATATACTGGAGTTGATGGTAGTTTTTTTAAAATTTGAAATTTGGATCCGGAATCCGTTAACGGAATTCGTATTTCGTTTGGTTGACCAATCAGACTTTTTCTCTTCTGCTGCTGAGAGTTGCATTACAATACAGACAGGAAATACGAAATTCCGTTGACGGAATTCGTATTTCGGATAAAAAAACAACTACCACATCGACTCCAATATTAACAAAGGTATTTTTGCTTTTTAACTTCATCATAACGAATGTTCGTACAGTTACAAAAATGTGCTGAAACTAACGAAAATTCGTATTTCGTACGAATCCGAATTGAGTTTCGGACACGAATTACGAAATACGAAATAACGGATATTCCGAAACGGAACGAAACGAAACGGAACACATTTTTTGACGGCGCACAAGTCTACTAGTGCCAATTTTAGGTCAAATCCAGTTAACCTGCCAGTATGTTTTTAGACTATGAGAAAAAACTAGATCACATGAGCAGAATCTATAAGCTCCATTCAGATATATGTTTGTAGCTTCATTCAGATATATGTAGCTTGGTTTTACTTATGATCTTGTTATTGTAATTTGTCTGTTGAAATATTAAACAAACACAAGAATGTCCAAAAAAGCAAAAGACTCACCGATCCAATTTCACCAGACTGCAGGTCAATACAGACATCAGGTGAAGGCTGCAGCTCTCCCACTCGTCAAAAAATATCTCTCCAAACAGCCGCACAAAACTGAGGTCCATAAAAATCCAACTGTATTGATGTCAATTCCATGCAAAGTTCAAAATACAAGGTATACACCACCATAGTATCTCTCCCACTCAAACGCCTCTCATGCGTTTTACCACCTGGGCTTAATCATAGAGGTGAAGTTTCTTATTCATTCAAGTGCTTATACATGCTGAGTACCACCAATCTCACAGGTGATGCCTACGTAGATAACTTCTGGATTTAGCCAACTTAGTTGGAAATAAAAAATCAGTTTGAAATAGCCAATAGCAGGCTGGCTAATGCACTCGCCCACTACCCTATGTAAACATTTTGTCAGGCAGCGAGTGGCAGATGGGTTTTTTTCCGTCGGGTTGGCAGGCGTCGAGATTTCCAGATTGGGACAATTTACATCGCTGGACAACATGGTCAATGCTGGATTGACATCGTGGGGCTTTTTTTTAAATAAAGGAATTGTCAAAAACTTGTGCTGTGTATTTTTTTCAACTAAAGGTTTTTTTCTAAGGTGTTGTGTGTGTTTTTTTTTTACATTTTGTTTACTGTATATGGTGAATGAGTAGGGGTACCAACTACCCCTTACTCATTCCTGAGGGGAGGGCGGCATCTGGGTGCCCTCTTTATGAAACTCCAAGGGCATGTGGCCTGGTATGGTGCAGGAGGGGGTGGGCGCACACTTGTGGCCTATTTCTTGCCCTACCAGGCTTCTGCTCAGATCAAGGGTCTGGTATGGGATTGTGGAGGGGACCCCCATGCTTTTTTGGGGGATTTTTGGGGTTGGGTTCCCCCTACAATTCCTATCAGACATAACGGGTATGGTATAAATGGGGGGAAGTCGGACGCTGTTTTTTAAAATTAATAATAACATTTAGTAAATTATTACTTTTTTTCAGTTTTTTTAATTACTTTTTTATTGTTTCTGTAGTCCACAGAAACAATAAAAACACAGCAATTGGTAATTCATATTAGACCCTTTAGGTCTGTTAGGCATTTTAGGGGGAACCCAATGCCAAAAAAAATCAAAAAAGAATGTGCGGTGTCTAAAATAATTTACCGGACCCTTGTTCTAAGGAGCAGCCTGGCAGGGCAGTAAAGGGGGGGGGCGAGCATGCAACCCCTCCCCTGCACCATACCAGGCCACATGCCCTCAACCTGGGGAGGGTGCTTTGCTAGGGGGGGACCCCCTTGCAAGGCACCTTGTCCTCATATCAACGAGGACAAGTACCTCTTACCCTTAACCCTGGCCCAGTGGTTGTGGGGGTCTGTGGGCAGGAGAGCTTATATGAATCATAAAGGGGCACCCAGATCCTGCCCCCCTTCGTGAATGAGTGAGGGGTAGTTGTTACCCCTACTAATTTACCAGATAGTAAAATTGCAAATGAACACACAACACCATATACAAAGTCCTTTATTTGAAAAAAAAACACACAACACAGGTTTTTGACAAGCCTTTTATTAAAAAAATAAACCCCCCAAAAAATGTCCATCAATGTCATCCCAAGGTTAATCAGCTATGTAGATCCACATCAAACACAATGGATGACAACCACCGATTCCCCAAAGAATAGCCTCTGACACGACCGATTCTGATGAAGTGAGTTGAGACATCACAAAACTTGTTTTGCCCCTTTGTGGACATTTTGTGGCAGATCTCCACCCCTTTTTTGACTTCAGGAACTTCTTTACTGCAGAGCGAAAGGGGCAACAGCCCCGGGCCCCATAATTTACAGGGGCCCACAGCAGTTGTCCCTTTGGCCCGGATCAGCAGGGAGGAGAGCAATGGCACCACTGGGGGCTGGGGGACCCAGCGGTGGATGTACCCGAGGCTGGGGGGCCCAGTGAGATTCGGTTCCATCCCCATCATTGAAGGAGGCATGGCACTTTAATTCTTCTAAAATATTCCACTACCATAGTGCACCGTGCTTCCTGGGAACCTTGCAGCAACCTTCTGGGAAACCATGGCAGCATCTGTTTACAGTGCTGGCCTACGCAAGGCCCCTGCTGGGATCTTCCACATCTAACCTCCTGCAAGCTGCCAAATCGGCCTTGATGCAATCTGCAACATCTCTCCTGCTGCGATCTGCCACATCTGCCCCTTCTGCAATCTGCCACATCTGCCCCTTCTGCAATCAGCCACATCTGTCTCTGCTGAGATTTGCCACATCTCTCCTGCTGCAATCTGCCACATCTGCCCCTGCTGCGATCCTCCACATATGCTCTGCTGTAATCTGCCTCATCTACTTCTGCTGCGATCTTCCACATCTCTCCTGCTTCAATTTTACACATCTGTCCCTGCTGCGATCTGCCACATCTGCCCCTGCTGTAATCTGCCACATCTGCCCCTGCTGCAATCTGCCACATCTGCCCCTTCTGCAATCTGCCACATCTGCCTCTGCTGCGACTTGCCACATCTCTCCTGCTGCAATCTGCCACATCTACCCATGCTGCTTCCTTCCACATCTCTCTTGCTTCAATTTGACACATCTGCCCCTGCTGCAATCTGCCACATCTCTCATGCTGCGATCTGCCGTATCTGCTCCTGCTAAGATCCTTCACATTTGCCCTGCTGTGAGCTGCCACATCTGCCTTATCACTCCTGCTGTGATCTACCACATCTGCCCCTGCTGTAATCTGCCACATCTGCCCTGCTGCGATTTGCAACATTTGCCCCTGCTGCAATCTGCCACATCTGTCCCTGATGCGATTTTCCACATCTGCCCCTGATGCGATCTGCCACATCTCTCCAGCTGTGATCTGCATCTCCCCTGCTTCGATCTGCTGCATCTCTCCTGCTGTGATCTACCACATCTGCCCTGCTGTGATCCTCCACGTCTGCCCTGCTGTGATCTGCCACATTTACCCCTGCTGCAATCCTCTGCATCTGTCCCTGCTATGATCCTCTGCATATGCCCCTGCTGATACCCTCCTTATCTGCATTCCACAGCTGCCGCTGCTGAGACCCTCTGCCCAAGACATCAGGCCATCACCCCGGAGCAGAGCATCAGCATAGAGTATGTAGCAAATGCATATGCTATTCTGCATTGCTGTATAATGTATTGCTGGGATTTGTAGTCCTCTATAGCTGGTGGTATGTATTACATTTATTTACATTGCGCCAACAATTTAAAAAGCCATAAAGGAGCTTACAATCTAAGGTCCCTCACAAACATGCAAGTGGCAATTTAGACTGAAACGAATTAACCTACCAGCATGTCTTTGGAGTGTGGTAGGAAACACGAGTATCCAGAGGAAACCCATGCAAGCACAGGGAGAACATGCAACCTCCTTGCAGATAGTAACCTGACAGGGATTTGAACCAGGGATCCCCAGTGCTGCAAGGCTGAAGTGCTAACCACTATTCTGCATTGCTGTATAATGATTTGCTGGGATCTGTAGTCCGCTATGGCTGGTGGTATTCTGCCTTGCTGTATAATGTATTGCTGGGATTTGTAGCCCTCGCTAGCCAGTGGTATTATTCTGCATTGCTGTATAATGTATTGCTGAGATTAGCAGCCCTCTCTTGCTGGTGGTATCCTGTAGACATGTGCAATTCGTTTCATAATGATTTGATTTGCAGACAAATTTTCGGAAATTCTTACATTCGGATGCGTCTGAATTTCCAAATTACAGAAATAACGAATGCAAACAAGTACGAATTTCTGATAACAAAAATTTCGAATACATTTTAATTTCTTTCCCGAATGAAGAGTTATTGTATAAAGCATCAACTTTAGAAAAAAAATTTAAAAATTTTTTTGTTAGTGGTAGTATGTACGAATTTTCGTTATGAACACATTTTTATTGCAGCAAAGTGACATTAGCCAAAGGAAAAAAAATGACTTTTACAGCCTGCAGAAGAAAGAAAAAGCGTGAGGTTCCCCCCAATTGATAACAGACCGTTTAGGTCTGGTAGAAATGTTAGGAGGGACCCCCAAGTTAATAATAAAAAAGGGTGGGGCTTCTCCTAAAATTCCTACTAGCCCCTCGATCCGAGCACCGGCCTGGCAGGGCAAGAAAGGGGGTAACGATCGAGTGCCCCCCTCCCTGTGCCATACCAGGCCACATGCCGATGGGGACAAGGGCCTCTTCCCCACAACCCTGTCCCGGTGGTTGTGGGGGTCTGCGGGCAGGGGGGCTTATTTGCATTGGGGTACCCCTTTCATTAAGGGGGCACCCATATACCGCCACACCCCCCTTTTGAATGAGTAAGGGGTACCCCTACTCATTAACTAAAGGGTTAAAAGTAAGTGTAAATGAAGAGACCACACGTTTTGAAAAAGTAATTTAATTGAAAAAAAAATAGTCAGTTTTTTTCAAGTCATTTATTTAAAAAAAAAAATGGCTCCGTTTATGTAAGTCAGCATCAATCACAATGAACAACGCCTGAATAAAAAAAAGTCCTGCGGTACGCCGATCCGTCTGAACCCGACAAAGACTCGTCGCAAAATTATATCTCTCGGATCTGAATGTAAACAAATGGACAAAGCGAGCCTTGATGTCACAAGGCTCACTCTGCCCATTTGACATTCTAAACTGTCAAATAACAGAATAACATACGGGACATAGCTATTCGTTAGCTCCAGAATGCCCTTCGGGTCTGTTAGCCGAGGTGTCATAATACTATTCATATAACACCTCAGCTCACAGACTTGTCAAAAACTGACTCTTTGGTTTTTTTTTTCAATTAAAGGACTTTTTCAAAATGTGTGGTTTCTTCATTTACACTTACTTTTAACCCTTTAGTAAGTACTCCTTACTCATTCAAAAGGGTGGGAGAGCGGCATCTGGGTGCCCCTTTAATTGAAGGGGTACCGCAATGCAAATAAGCCCCCCAAACCACAGGCCCCACAACCACCAAGTCAGGGTTGTGGGGAAAAGGGCCTTGTACCCATCGGAATGGGGCACCCTCCCAATGCCGAGGGCACATGCCTGGTATGGCATAGGGAGGGTGGGACGCTCGTAAAAAAAAATACAGAAAAATCTGAATGAAAACGAAATGAAACAATTTTTTGCTGGCGCACATATCTAGTATTCTGCATTGCTGTATAACGTATTGCTGAGATTTGTAGTCCCTCTATGATAGATACATAATCCTGCCCCTGTACAAAGCATTAGTAAGAGTTTATCTGGAATATGCAGTTCAGTTTTGGGCACCAGTTCACAAAAAGGATATTGTGAAACTGGAGAAAGTGCAGCAAAGGGCAACTAAACTCATAAGAGTATGAAGGCGCTCAGCTATAACGAAAGATTAACTGACCTGAATTTGTTCTCTCTGAAAAAGAGGCGATTAAGAGGAACATGATCACCATGTATAAATACATAAATGGTCCATATAGTGAGCTTGGTGCCAAATTATTCACTTTAAGATCACTGCAAAGGACAAGGGGGCATTCTTTGCGTCTGGAGGAAAAGAGGTTTAACCTATGCATATGGAAAGGATTCTTCACAGTTAGAGGTGTGAAAATGTGGAACAGACTCCCCAGGAGCTAGTTCTAGCTAGCTCAGTTAATTGTTTAAAACAAATCAGGATGTATTCCTAAATGCACAGAATATTACTGGATATTGAGTTCTTCAGGTATAATAAGCATCAGATATTGTTAATCCAGGAAATATACGGTTGACTTATGGGATCAGGAAGGATTTTTCCCCCCCTGTTGGAGCAAATTGAACCATGCTTTAAAGGGTTTTTTTGCCTTCCTCTGGATCAACAGTGGGTAATTGTGGGCATAGCGTTCTGTTTAGGCTTTTCTTCTTTTTTTTCATATCTCTATAGGTTTAAATTGATGTACATGTGTCTTTTTTCAACCTGAATAACTATATAACTATGTAACAAAAGGGTGAAACAAGTCCCATGAAGTCAGGACTCGCTCTGCCCCTTTGTTGACATTTGGGAGCAGAGCTGTCCTTATGAATGCCAATAAAGAGGCGGAACAAGTCCCGTAACATTAGCACTCAATCCAACCCTTTGTTAACATTGGGGAACAGAGTAATTTTGTGATGAGAGTTCATTGGGATCGGTTGTGACATTGGGCGTTGGGTATTGTTTCTTTCAGCAAGTCGGTGCCCATCATCCATCATGATTGAAATTGATCTACATCGCTGGATGACGTGATTGACCTTGGGATTACATCGATGGACATTTTTTTTATTAAATACTTTTTTTTTAACTTTGTTGTGTGTTTATTTACAATTTTACTGTATTTGGTAAATTAGTAACATCTAAGGGGGGTTGCATCTTGAGGGTACCATCCAGGGACTAGCATCAGGGTGCCCCCTTTATGAAAGGGGGCATCACCATTCAGATAAGCACCCCTGCACACAGACCCCCACAACCACCGAGCCAGGGTTATGGGGAAGAGGCCCTTGTCCTCATCAAAACGAGGACAAGATGCTTTGCCAAGGGGTCCCCCTGGCAAATCACCATCCACATGTTGAGGGCATGTGGCCTGGTACAGTGCATGCTCGCTCAGCATACAAATTTGTTTCGGACAAAGCGAATGAAAAGGGAAAAACATTTTAATTAGTTTCATTTGATGAAACAAATAATTATGCTGTTTTGGATTCAGAGGCAATGACCCTCCGAATCTGAAAGCACACAATTGAAAAAGAAAAGTGTGGCAGCCATATTGGTTACCAGCACGTTCTGTGCATGCGCGCTGCCATTTTGGAGGCGGGGCACATGACCCCACCCGATGCCAGTGTCGGGTAATGTCACACGCATGTATGGGCAGCTCCATTGTGGATCCAGCAAGATGCAGGTGCCCATACAAAACAAAGAAATATATAGTGCATTCAGAAAGTATTCAGACCCCCTTTAATTTTGTTATTTTGCAGCTTAATACTACAGTTGTTTAAATTCTATTTTTTTCTCATTAATCTACACTAAGTACCCCATAATGACAAAGTGAAAACAGAACTTTAGAAATGTTTGCAAATGTATGAAAAATAAAAAAAACTGAAATATCACATTGGCATAAGTATTCAGACCCTTTGCAACAATACTTGAAATTTAGCTCAGATGCCTCCCATTTCTATTGATCATTGCTGAGATGTTTCTACACCTTGATTGGAGTCCACCTGTAAATTGATTGGACATGATTTGGAAAGGCACACACCTCTCTATAGAAGGCCTCAAAGCTGACAATGCATACTATATCAGAGCAAAAGCCATGAGGTCAAAGGAACTGCCTGCAGAGCTCAGACAGGATTATTGCAAGGCACAGTTCGGGGAAGACTATACAATGTTTTCTGCTGCACTGAAGGTTCCCAAGAGCACAGTGGCCTTCATAATTCTCAAATGGAAAAAGGTTGGCACAACCATGACTCTTCCAAGAGCTGGTCGAGGGAGGGTGGGGGGGGGTTCAGCAACAGGGATTTGGAGACTGGTCGGGGTTGAGGGGAAGCTGAAAGGAACAAAGTACAGAGATATCCTCAATGAAAACCTGTTCCACAGTGCTCAGGACCTCAGACTGGGCCAAAGGTTCACCCGCCAACATGACAACGATCCTAAGCACATGGCCAAGACAACACAGGAGTGGCTTAGGGACAACTCTGTGAATGTACTAAAGTAGCCCAGCCAAAGCCCTGACTTGAACCCTATTAAACATCTTTGGAGAAACCTGACAATGGCTGTCCACTGACGGTCCCCATCCAACCTGACTGAGCTTGAGAGGATTTGCAAAGCAGAATGGCAGAAGATCACCCAATCCGGGTGTTCAAAGCTTGTTGTGTCATACCCAGAAAGACATGAGGCTGTAATTTCTGCCAAAGGTGCTTCAACAAAGTGATGAGTAAAGGGTCAGAATTCTTATGCCAATGTGATATTTCAGTATTTTCTTTTAAATAAATTCACAGTAATTTCTAAAATTCTGTTTTCACTTTGTCAGTATGGGGTGCTGTGTGTAGAATAATGAGAAACAAAAAATAATTTAAACAACTTAAACAACAGGCTTCAACATAACAAAACTGAAAAAAAGTGAACGGGGTCTTAATACTGTCTGCATGCGCTGTATGCTCAAATATAGTTTTTTGTATATTTGGGCATATAATAATTTGTTATTTCAGATTTAAACGGACTGCCAAATCAACAGAATGTTGTGATTCAGCAAGTTTGTCTGAACCCGAATGCACATGTCTATACCACTCTTTTTTTATTTTAACGTTTAACACCACAAGTTCATTTTGAATGACATTCTGAAAAAATTCGAATGCATCAGAATGTAATTATCAGAAAATTCGGATATGTCCCAATTCCTTATTTCTTTATTCGGAAATTCCTATGCATCTGAATGTCCAAATTTGCCTATATTCGTCCAAATGTCAATTTGGAACTAAACAAATTGCACATGTTTATTAAAAAGCATACTGCACGTTACACCTAAAGTTTAGCCAAAATAACTGACAGAGTTATTCACAAAAGGGTGAAGAGTTTGGAGAAGGCAGAAGAAGTGAACAATCTAGGACAATCTGTAAAAAAAAAGGTCAAAAAGCTGGTTGGATGACAAGTGAAATGTCTTACAGCAAGTCCAGTTGCCTGTACTTAATTTTTTTTACAGATGTACAGTGAGGAAAACTTACAAAATCTGCAGGGAATCAAATAATTATTTTCCTCAATGTACCATAACCTGGATGAATGAGAACCCTCATAGACAATCTATGACAACATAGCTGAACTGGATAGTGAGCTGAATTGGAGAATTTTTACAAATCAGCTATTTTGGCCTAGATTGTTCACTTCTCCTGCCTTCTCTAAACTCTTTTGTGACTAAATCTGTGAGTTTCAGAACTAAGTAGCGTAACAACTTTAATTATTTTTATTATTATATTGATATAATAATAATCTTGTGTATAATCTGTATTTGTTATGATGCCTTGATATCCAATTCATGAAAAGCAAGACTTTTAAACTCAGTAGGATAATGCAGATCTGTAAAAAGTGTTTTCAGCATATTGAATTTGTCTCTGTATTTTACAGATTTCTCCACCAAACGAGAATGTAATTGTTAGTAATCCCTGGAGACCATGGTATGAAAGATACCAGCCTATCAGCTACAAGCTCTGCACCAGATCTGGCAATGAACAGCAGTTCAGAGACATGGTGACCAGATGTAACAATGTTGGGGTAGGTAAATTTTTAAGAATATGTTGGTGCTTTCAGCATTAACAGCAGCTAACTGATAATAATAAAAAATATAAGACAATAGCAATGCATGTAATTATAACTTACAATGTGTTATATGGAAAGATGTGTGTTTATTGTGCCTGCTTTTTATTTTATAATGAAAAATAATGTTCCATGAAATGTTGCTCTTGCGGTGAGCAATGATGCTTCTTCCTAAACGTATTTAATTGCTTTAAACAATCACCCCTCCAACTTATTATCATGATGAATAGTACATCTATAGCACAGGTTTTAAAGATGAACTGTTATTATGGTACTTTCTTAGGGTTTTTATCTTGACTACTGAGCCAGTTAAAGAGCATCTTTCACAAATCACTAATGCTGGCCATACACATGGGCAACCAATTTTGATTACAACAATAACAGTTTAGGGCAACCTGACAACATCCCTGCTATATATATTACATGTATGAGCTGTAGGTCATAGTTGGTCTCGATCTGTTCAGTCAGTTTTATGACTGAAAGGAAGTTTAAATCTGCTAGAAATGTGCTCTTGGTGTCACCAGGATTAGGCTCTGTCAGTTCTAATCTGTTTTATATTGCAAGATTCTTATGTTTACACCTTACTGCTCACCATGATAAAAGACAAATGCCTGATGACCACAATGCTTGTTCCTTATATTACTAAATGTAGTCTTGCAGATAGATATGATCTATCTTCTTCTGAGACAGTAAAAAGAACACTAACTGTAATATAACACGTATTTGTATGCAATAGTTTACATTGACAGAAAAGTTTCACAGCTAAATTCATTGGTTGGTATGGTAGGATGTTTAATTATTATTTTGGTATCAAAGCAAAGTAAATGTCCTGAGGGCAGAAGCTGTCAGTTGAAAATATACAGTACTGGGGATTATTAGAATGGTAAACAGGATTTTTATAGGCACAACTCTAGCCTAACTTTGTTGAAATGCTATATTGGCCCTAAAGCACTCTAAATTATAATAGTACAAATAGTATTTGACTTAATTTTCTAACTGATAATTTAATTTCTTACACTAAATTTACTAATGATATATCATTATACACCTAATGTTTCAGACACTTTGGGCATTTGTATAACATATTCTATTTCTTCTACAGGTATACATCTATGTGGATGCTATTATTAACCACATGTGTGGCTCGGGCATGGGTGCAGGTACACATTCAACTTGTGGCAGCTATTTCAGTGCAGGTGCAAGGGATTTCCCTTCAGTCCCATATTCTAGCTGGGACTTCAATGATGGAAAGTGCAAGACTGGCAGTGGTGAAATTGAGAACTATGGTGATATTTATCAGGTAGGAAATCTGATCTATTTATCTATATTTTATTTTTTTCTGACTGTCAATCTATCTACTGTATCTGCCTATCTATCTATCTATCTATCTATCTATCTATCTATCTATCTATCTATCTATCTATCTATCTATCGTTCGTATTATAATCACATGATATTTTGCCTGATTACAGCATGTGACCTATTATACTTAAAAAGGAACTTGTACACATTGTAATATGCAACAGCAAAATTCATAAATGGTCAACAAATCATGAAATCTTTTCCTACCCCTAGGTTAGAGACTGCAAACTTGTTGGTCTTGTGGACTTGGCTCTAGAAAAGGATTATGTTCGTGGAAAGATTGCTGAGTTTATGAACAATCTCATTAATATCGGAGTAGCTGGTTTCAGACTGGATGCTGCAAAACACATGTGGCCTGGAGATATTAAAGCCATCACAGACAGACTGACAAACCTCAACACCAGATGGTTCCCTGGTGGAGCTAGGCCTTTTGTTTTTCAAGAGGTAATCTAAAGTATAATATTCTACATAAACCTTTTTTTTTACCACACAGTATATTCTGTGGGCCTAGATGTTGTAATATTACAGTGTAGAGGGTTTAACCTACAAATGTTTATAAATATACTATTTCTAGCCCAACAAAGTAACAGTTATGGATCAATCAGTGCCTTTGCTGCAATCTGATGAAACTAAATTACAATTTGTGGATTAGTTAGAGCCTTTAAAAAATATCTAAACACTGTTTGCATGTAGGCTAAGCATGAGACATTGCTTTACTTTCACATTACACTACCTTACCTATCAATTAGAGCTAACGTCTTGTGAAAACAAACTTAAGTTGGTATAATACTATTCTTTAATAAGGAAGAGCTCAGATTCAGACAGGACTCAAGCTTATCCAAACCCAGAAGTATTCTGCTGATATAATTGACCTTATATGGCCACATGGCCTAATTGGGTCAATTTAATTGACCCAATAAGGTCATGTTGTCATATAAGGTCAATGATGTCACCAGTATTCTGCCTCTTTGCACGTGGAGCTGTGGAGTGGGAACTGACAACTCTTATGCACATCACTCTTCCTGCACCTATTCAATGTCAATGGTCAACTCCTGAAGGGCTTCTGATCATTACCCTAACATGTAAAATATAAAAAAAAATTAGGATGTAGAGATAGTGCATATTACTTCTTTATATTCATGCCAGTACATCATACTGTTACACAGAATCCCGTATGCCTGGATTTGTTAAACGATGCTGCAAAAAGACCACATATAATATGTAATTTTAGGTAATTGATCTTGGAGGAGAGGCTATTGGTTCCAGTCAGTACTTTGGAATTGGCCGTGTTACTGAATTTAAATACGGAGCCAAACTTGGTACAGTCATCCGCAAGTGGAATGGAGAAAAGATGGCATATTTAAGGTGAGATACTATAGGACATTTATAATTTTTTGTTGGATAAGTTTACATTTGTATTATTTTGTTGCTAGATTCTGAAAATTAATTTGCTGGATTTGTAAGAGCAAGTCCATGTACTGTAGTGGGAGGAAGTAGAACAGAGTAGATACAAAGTTGTGTTAAGAAACAAACAATAGGCACTTTATGTATTCATATTAAATTGTTAGTTCTTCATAAATGAATGAATATTTGCGATCAGCTTAACATTTTCTTCTATATAGAAGAAGTCATTTTGCAGCAGTCTCAGCTTTCTTTCTCTTTCTTTGTTTTTTTCTCACACCTGCATCATTAGTCCATGCTATATATTATTTGGGAATATGTCGGTAATCAAACCTTATTCTAAAAGCTTGTAGCTGTGGTCATATAATAAAAAAAAATTAACTGATGAGTTTGTATTTTTCTAATTTCCTGTTCATTGTTGTTCCTCTGCAGGAACTGGGGAGAAGGTTGGGGCTTTATGCCAAGTGACAGAGCCTTGGTCTTTGTTGACAACCATGACAACCAGAGAGGACACGGTGCTGGTGGAGCCTCTATCCTTACCTTCTTTGATGCTCGGTAGGGTGATTAAATAACCAAAAAGTTTTTTTCTGTGTAAAATTTTTTAGGGCTTCCTGCCCACTTTTATTTGAAAGTTCACAGAAGTTTGCCCACACAGGGGTTTCTCCATCATTATAACAGAAAGTTCAGCTTTGTCTTTGAGCAAAACAACATTTGCAAAGTCTCACCAACTTCAGGTTGTCACTTTAAACCTCTCCCACACAGGCTGTATCAAACAGACTTGCCACACATGCTGGTTCTCATCAATTCGCACACAGGCTGGTTCCAAGATGGAGTCCTCCTGACTCCTGGGCAGATACCTCCTCTTCTCCCAGATGGAACCCTGAACATCAGCCTTTTCATATGGGTTGTGCACAGGTGCACAATCATTGGGTGCTTGGCACTACTAAAGTACGGACCCAGGAATGGAGATTTCATCCCTCCCAATTCTCTTAGAAATTTCCCAGTTCCGGGATCTTGAGCCAAATGCAGAAGACCTGGAGGGTTATTCACAAAGTTGCCGAAGGCAGCCATGTGTATAACTGACCCGAAATGAAGGGAGCCGAACGCAGTTCAGCTATTCACTTCAGGCTTGTACGGCTGATTTCAGCCATATATTGGCTGAAATCAGCCATACATTGGCTTGCTTCGGCTGGCTTTAGGTCGGCCGACCTGAAGTGCAGAAGGTGTTCGACTCAGCCAATCCAACATCTGGATCGGCTGAGTCGAACCTCCGACAGGCTACTCGCTGCTGTTCGGCCTATTCTCATAGTGGCCGAACAGCAGTGAGTGAATAGCCAAATGCCGCCCAGCTCGTCTATTCTTCTCGGTACCTCCGTAGTACCGAGCAGAATAGAAAAACAATTAGAAAAGTTTAAAAAAGAAAATGATTGGGTGGAGCTAGCAGTAACAGCTAGCTCCATCCAACTGTTTTCTGTTGGCCAGGACCAGCTGTCATTACAATGAGAGCTCGGCGGAGCCGGCGGTTATATCAAGGCCGGCTCCGCTAAGCTCTCATTGTAATAACAGATCAGCGCCCCCTGGTTACCTGGTAACCAGGGGACGCTGAACTGTCATTACACACTGTGAACCCAGCGGAGCCACTGTGATATCAGATCACAGCATTAGCTCCCTATTATCTGCTGATTCCCCTGATATGTTTTTTTCTTTGCTATTGGCCATTTCAAATTGCAATAGCCAATAGTAGGCTGGCTATTGCACCTGCCTACTGCTGCTGTCAATCAGCAGAGGTGGACCTGAAGTTCTCCATCAGGTCCACCAAGTTGCAGCTCAGTTTCTGGGTCTTGGCAATCTTCTTATAGCCTAGGCCATCTTTATGTAGAGCAACAATTCTTTTTTCAGATCCTCAGAGAGTTCTTTGCCATGAGGTGCCAGTGACTAGTATGAGAGAGTGAGAGCGATCACAACAAATTTAACACACGTGCTCCCCCTTCACACCTGCGACCTTGTAACACTAACGAGTCACATGACACCGGGGAGGGAAAATGGCTAATTGGGCCCAATTTGGACATTTTCACTTAGGGGTGTACTCACTTTTGTTGCCAGCGGTTTAGACATTAATGGCTGTGTGTTGAGTTATTTTGAGGGGACAGCAAATGTACACTGATATACAAGCTGTACACTCATTACTTTACATTGTAGCAAAGTGTAATTTCTTCTGTGTCATCACAGGGAATTATATAATAAAATATTTACAAAAATGTGAGGGGTGTACTCACTTCTGTGAGATACTGTATATATAGCTTTGTCTATCTGCATCACCAGAAGGTGACTTAGGCTTTCCTGTTTCCCTAAGGTGCTGAGATTCAGTGGTATATACTCACCAGCAACCTGTCTGAGGTGTTATGAACCTTCAGATTTGCACCTCTGGTTACCAGTGATGTGCAGATAATGCCAACCAAAATAGGAGGCAAGAGACTAATGGAAACAAGCTGTAATTAGGGTAGGCAGCAGTCAGCTAAAATCATACACAGGTCAGGGAGGACATTATTCAAGCAAAGTTGCAACATAGGCAGCAAACAGCAGAATACAAGCCAGGTTTGTAATCAAAGAAACAGGATTCACAAATTAGAGTGCTTTGTGACAAAAAGAACCATTAAGAAACTCTCTCATGTACTGTCCCATTGCACTTAGCTCCCCATCTCCCCAAATATACCAACCTAGTGCATTAGGTTTATAAACAAGTAATCATGATAGTAAAAGGGTTGGCAAATGTTTGTCCTTGCTACATTGATGCTAGTCTAAATGTCCATTTGCATGAGAAAAATAACAAAATAACATTTCTTCATAACAACTGACTGATGCTGATGATGGCACTGGGTTCTGCAGTGCTCCAAGAGTTTTAGGAATTTTAAAGTATTTGCAACTTACACCAGTGGGGACAATGAGGCAGGTGCATTGTCTAATCCCTGTCCCACCAACCATTCATCACTTTATTAAAATTTTAAAATTAATCACAATCCTTATTTTACATTTTGTAAATAACATACAGAAAAAGAAACAGGTGAGTTTATATAGGAAAAAAGACAGTATATAGAGTGACAGTCTAGGTACATTTGCAAGATAATTCACCGTCTTAGGAAATACATATCATTCAGAGGGTCACCGTGTACATAACAATAGTGTGATTTCTTTAACATAAGGCTAAGTGGTAGTTGTAATACTTGACAAGGGTATTGGATACGTCCCTCATGTGTTAACTGGCTAAACAAAACAAACCCTCCAACTTAATCCCTCTTTTAAATTAATTTGACACAACACCTGTATTGGATTTTAGTGGCCACAGCAGCCATTTTATTAAGTATAAAGCCATATAACAAAAAACCTTAACAAAATAATTGACAATGGGAATTAAGGTCCTTGATGGTCATCCCACAACAAAGCAACCAGTATCTGCCTACAGAGCCCCCAGCCGCACGACACTGCCTCGGGAACTTTGCAGTAGAACAACATCTCAGGGATGCCATACCTGAGATGGCGCCCCACTCTCAATTAAACGTCAACTGCATACCGTATGTTGCTCCTCAAGGAGCCTAATACCCTGCCTGGCTGCAGCGATAATAGTAAAGCTAAAAGAAAAAAACTAAATTAATCATAGAATGCAAGAGAGTAACACAATAAAAAAGGACAACATAATAAGGGGGGGGGGGGGGGGGTTTTATCCGCA